>NC_091153.1:59350930-59410930 GCF_040958095.1 Procambarus clarkii
ATATATATATATACATATATATATATATATATATATATATATATATATATATATATATATATATATATATATACAACTTTAGAACACTTTCCCACCAGGAGACTCGAACCCTAGCCAGCACAGAAGCCTTCCAGCAACTGGCATAACAGGTATGCCTTAACCCTCTCCACCACCCGCTCAGACCCTTAAAAGAGATGGTAATTTCGGAGTATTTAAATACACCAAAGATCAACACCTCCCAAGAGCACTAGAGCAAGTGAGGGGTCATTTAGACGTTAATTTCATCAAGTCCCTGTTAATATGGGAAGACACAGTGTCTATGCTTAAGGCACAACTCTTCTAAACACGAGAGTTAAGTATACAACTTTAGAACACTTTCCCACCAGGAGACTCGAACCCTAGCCAGCACAGAAGCCTTCCAGCAACTGGCATAACAGGTACGCCTTAACCCTCTCCACCACCCGCTCAGACCCTTAAAAGAGATGGTAATTTCGGAGTATTTAAATACACCAAAGATCATCACCTCCCAAGAGCACTAGAGCAAGTGAGGGATTTCTTCTGCTGTGTGCCGCCTTGTGTATAGTCACCCGTTATGAGCACCACACTTAATTACTTTGTATTTTGTACAGGAGGAAGCGTTGAAGAAACTGCTCGAACTGTAGTAATTCATCAGGACATGAGGAAGCTGCAGTGATGAGGTCACGCCATGAGGAAGCTTCAGCAGTGATGAGGTCACGCCATGAGGAAGCTTCAGCAGTGATGAGGTCACGCCATGAGGAAGCTTCAGCAGTGATGAGGTCACGCCATGAGGAAGCTTCAGCAGTGATGAGGTCACGCCATGAGGAAGCTTCAGCAGTGATGAGGTCACGCCATGAGGAAGCTTCAGCAGTGATGCGGTCACGCCATGAGGAAGCTTCAGCAGTGATGAGGTCACGCCATGAGGAAGCTTCAGCAGTGATGAGGTCACGCCATGAGGAAGCTTCAGCAGTGATGCGGTCACGCCATGAGGAAGCTTCAGCAGTGATGAGGTCACGCCATGAGGAAGCTGCAGTGATGAGGTCACGCCATGAGGAAGCTGCAGTGATGAGGTCACGCCATGAGGAAGCTTCAGCAGTGATGAGGTCACGCCATGAGGAAGCTGCAGTGATGAGCTCACGCCATGTGGAAGCTTCAGCAGTGATGAGGTCACGCCATGAGGAAGCTTCAGCAGTGATGAGGTCACGCCATGAGGAAGCTTCAGCAGTGATGCGGTCACGCCATGAGGAAGCTTCAGCAGTGATGAGGTCACGCCATGAGGAAGCTTCAGCAGTGATGCGGTCACGCCATGAGGAAGCTTCAGCAGTGATGCGGTCACGCCATGAGGAAGCTTCAGCAGTGATGAGGTCACGCCATGAGGAAGCTTCAGCAGTGATGCGGTCACGCCATGAGGAAGCTTCAGCAGTGATGCGGTCACGCCATGAGGAAGCTTCAGAAGTGATGAGGTCACGCCATGAGGAAGCTGCAGTGATGAGGTCACGCCATGAGGAAGCTTCAGCATTGATGAGGTCACGTATGAGGAAGCTGCAGTGATGAGGTCACGCCATGAGGAAGCTGCAGTGATGAGGTCACGCCATGAGCAAGCTTCAGCAGTGATGAGGTCACGTATGAGGAAGCTGCAGTGATGAGCTCACGCCATGAGGAAGCTTCAGCAGTGATGAGGTCACGCCATGAGGAAGCCTCAGCAATAAGGTCACGCCATGTGTACTATGCGTGTCGCGGGAGCTGGTACGAGCCCGGTAATGTCGCTCAGAACACCGAACCCAAAACGAGTGAAAGCTGAGGGAAAAACTGTTCCAACTCTAGGCATTGAGCTGTGGGAGGGTGGAAAATTAAATGAATGGTGAGGGGGAAGGTGGTGAGGAGGTGCCAGGAGGGCAAGATGCCAGGGTCGGGACGGAGGGTGGCACACCTGCCAACACTGTTATGGGTGCTTCTTAATCAAGTAACAGTGACTGACGCGTGAAGGCTCCTATCTGGCAACACTTCTAAGATGGTACCTGGCGGCTGGTAACATTTTCAAGGTCGTTTTTGATAGCTGGTAACACTCCTCGGAGGGTATAACCCCGCTGGTAACACTAGCAAGCGAGGGGTCTCACAGCTTTACACAGTAAAATACTGTTGCCTTGCAGCTTGGAGCAGTAAAAATTGACGACATTTAATACCTTGTGGTGCTCTACTTCTCTAATGTCCAAACGCCATTAGTAACACATAATGTCTAACAAAAGCTTCGAGGATATTTTTACATTTCCATTAGTCGTCTCTTTCTCTCCTATTTGTTCAGGAAATGTTACCATGGCACTTGGCCGCTCCGTGAATGGTGAACATTGTGAAGTTCATCTTCACTTTAAGCTGACAACATTCAGTGCTTACCTATCAGTGACTCAAAGGAAGTGGGCTCTAGCTCCATGTCCCGCCTGCTAGTCTTCCTAGTTCTTGTTGTGTTATAACGACAGTTTTCTGACGGTTGAATTCTTGATCGAATCAAAGGCCCAAACGTTGTATATGGAGGTGACTTCTGCAACCTCTTTTTTTTCAGTTCATTTCAGTTGCTGACCAATACAGAGTAGGTGTAATTTCTTTTCATTCTTTCCGATACATTTGCGTTTCCTGCTTCCGCTTATATTTCTTACATCAATCGTCATACTTTCTCTCAGTTTAAGATCCTCGTAGTACCTTTGTGTATATATATACAGGCGTGTGAACACATAAGTAAACAGCCAGACATGTACGGATGGGCACATGTTGCTTGTATGTTTTACTAGGTGAGAGCAACAGCCAGACTGTTAACCTCGGGCTCCAGCCACCTGAACCAACTTATCAACACGTATTGCACTGCTCACTACAGTAAGACAGTTGAGACCCAACCATGAGAGGACGCTGATGCACTTGTGGACAACACCAACTATCCAAGGTTCTGGGATAGAACTAAAACACCTAGTTCTATCCACCAGCCCAGCTGGTCTGCCCACGAGGGTGTACAGGAGCAGAGGAAGCGGACTAACAGAAGAAGTGGGCAAGCAGACTGCTCATGGGCAAGCAGACTGCTCATGGTACAAGACACACCTGGTACAAGACACACCTGGTACAAGACACACCTGGTACAAGACACACCTGGTACAAGACACACCTGGTAAAAGATACACCAGGTACAAGACACACCTGGTACAAGGCACACCTGGTACAAGACACACTTGGTACACGACAAACCTGGTACAAGACACACCTGGTACAAGACAAACCTGGTACAAGACACACCTGGTACAAGACACACCAGGTACAAGACACACCTGGTACAAGACACACCTGGTTCAAGACACACCTGGTACAAGACACACCTGGTACAAGACAAACCTGGTACAAGACACACCTGGTACAAGACACACCTGGTACAAGACACACCTGGTACAAGACACACCTGGTAAAAGATACACCTGGTACAAGACACACCTGGTACAAGACACACCTGGTACATGACACACCTGGTACAAGATATACCTGGTATAAGACACACCTGGTTCATTACACACCTGGTACTAGACACACCTGGTTCAAGACACACCTGGTTCAAGACACCTGGTAAAAGACACACCTGGTTCAAGACACACCTGGTACAAGACACACCTGGTACAAGACACACCTGGTAAAAGATACACCTGGAACAAGACACACCTGGTACAAGACACACCTTGTACATGACACACCTGGTACAAGACATACCTGGTATAAGACACACCTGGTTCATTACACACCTGGTACAAGTCACACCTGGTACAAGACACACCTGGTTCAAGACACCTAGTACAAGAAACACCTGGTTCAAGACACACCTGGTACAAGACACACCTGGTACAAGACCCACCTGGTACAAGACACACCTGGTATAAGACACACCTGGTAAAAAACACACCTGGTACGAGACACATCTGGTACAAATCACACCTGGTACAAGGCACACCTGGTACAAGACACACCTGGTACAAGACACACCAGGTACAAGACACACCTGGTACAAGACACACCTGGTACAAGACACACCTGGTACAAGACACACCAGGTACAAGACACACCTGGTACAAGACACACCTGGTTCAAGACACACCTGGTACAAGACACACTGGTACAAGACACACCTGGTACAAGGCACACCTGGTACAAGTCACACCTGGTACAAGGCACACCTGGTACAAGACACACCTGGTTCAAGACACACCAGGTACAAGACACACCTGGTACAAGACACACCTGGTTCAAGACACACCTGGTACAAGACACAGTGGTACAAGACACACCTGGTACAAGGCACACCTGGTACAAGTCACACCTGGTACAAGGCACACCTGGTACAAGATACACCTGGTACAAGTCACACCTGGTACAAGACACACTGGTACAAGACACACCTGGTACAAGGCACACCTGGTACAAGTCACACCTGGTACAAGGCACACCTGGTACAAGACACACCTGGTACAAGACACACCAGGTACAAGACACACCTGGTACAAGACACACCTGGTTCAAGACACACCTGGTACAAGACACACTGGTACAAGACACACCTGGTACAAGGCACACCTGGTACAAGTCACACCTGGTACAAGACACACCTGGTACAAGTCACACCTGGTACAAGTCACACCTGGTACAAGACACACCTGGTACAAGATACACCTGGTACAAGTCACACCTGGTAC
This sequence comes from Procambarus clarkii, assembly GCF_040958095.1. NCBI lineage: Eukaryota > Metazoa > Arthropoda > Malacostraca > Decapoda > Cambaridae > Procambarus > Procambarus clarkii. Next base: position 59,355,664 of record NC_091153.1, read on the forward strand.
AAGACACACCTGGTACAAGATACACCTGGTACAAGATACACCTGGTACAAGTCACACCTGGAACAAGACACACCAGGTACAAGTCACACCTGGTACAAGACACACCTGGTACAAGACACACGTGGTACAAGACACACCAGGTACAAGACACACCTGGTACAAGACACACCTGGTTCAAGACACACCTGGTACAAGACACACTGGTACAAGTCACACCTGGTACAAGGCACACCTGGTACAAGTCACACCTGGTACAAGACACACCTGGTACAAGATACACCTGGTAAAAGTCACACCTGGTACAAGACACACCTGGTACAAGACACACCTGGTACGAGACACACCTGGTACAAGACACCCCTGGTATAAGACACACCTGGGAAAAAACACACCTGGTACGAGACACACCTGGTACAAGATACACCTGGTACAAGGCACACCTGGAACAAGACACACCTGGTACAAGACACACCAGGTACAAGACATACCTGGTACAAGACACACCTGGTTCAAGACACACCTGGTACAAGACACTCTGGTACAAGACACACCTGGTACAAGGCACACCTGGTACAAGTCACACCTGGTACAAGGCCCACCTGGTACAAGACACACCTGGTTCAAGACACACCTGGTACAAGATACACCTGGTACAAGCCACACCTGGTACAAGACACACCTGGTAAAAGATACACCTGGTACAAGACACACCTGGTAAAAACACACCTGGTACAAGACACACCTGGTACAAGACACACCTGGTACAAGACACACCTGGTATAAGACACACCTGGTAAAAAACACACCTGGTACGAGACACACCTGGTACAAATCACACCTGGTACAAGACACACCTGGTAAAAAACACACCTGGCACGAGACACACCTGGTACAAATCACACCTGGTACAAGACACACCTGGTACAAGACACACCAGGTACAAGACACACCTGGTACAAGACACACCTGGTTCAAGACACACCTGGTACAAGACACACCTGGTACAAGACACACCTGGTACAAGACACACCTGGTACAAGACACACCAGGTACAAGACACACCTGGTACAAGACACACCTGGTTCAAGACACACCTGGTACAAGACACACCTGGTACAAGACAAACCTGGTACAAGACACACCTGGTACAAGACACACCTGGTACAAGACACACCTGGTACAAGACACACCTGGTAAAAGATTCACCTGGTACAAGACACACCTGGTACAAGACACACCTGGTACACGACACACCTGGTACAAGACATACCTGGTATAAGACACACCTGGTTCATTACACACCTGGTACAAGACACACCTGGTACAACACACACCTGGTTCAAGACACATGCTACAAGACACACCTGGTTCAAGACACACCTGGTACAAGACACACCTGGTACAAGACACACCAGGTAAAAGATACACCTGGTACAAGACACACCTGGTACAAGACACACCTTGTACATGACACACCTGGTACTAGACATACCTGGTATAAGACACACCTGGTTCATTACACACCTGGTACAAGTCACACCTGGAACAAGACACACATGGTTCAAGACACCTAGTGCAAGACACACCTGGTTCAAGACACACCTGGTACAAGACACACCTGGTACAAGACACACCTGGTACAAGACACGCCTGGTACAAGACACACCTGGTACAAGACATACCTGGTACAAGACACACCTGGTAAAAGATACACCTGGTACAAAACACACCTGGTACAAGACACACCTGGTTCAGGACACACCTGGTACAAGACACACCTGGTTCAAGACACACCTGGTAAAAGATACACCTGGTACAAGACACACCTGGTACAAGACACACCTGGTACAAGACACACTTGGTATAAGACACACCTGGTAAAAAACACACCTGGTACGAGACACACCTGGTACAAGTCACACCTGGTACAAGGCACACCTGGTACAAGACACACCTGGTACAAGACACACCTGGTACAAGACACACCTGGTACAAGATACACCTGGTACAAGACACACCTGGTACAAGATACACCTGGTACAAGACACACCTGGTACAAGACACACCTGGTTCAGGACACACCTGGTACAAGACACACCTGGTTCAAGACACACCTGGTAAAAGATACACCTGGTACAAGACACACCTGGTACAAGACACACCTGGTATAAGACACACCTGGTAAAAAACACACCTGGTACGAGACACACCTGGTACAAGTCACACCTGGTACAAGGCACACCTGGTACAAGACACACCTGGTACAAGACACACCTGGTTCAAGACACACCTGGTACAAGACACACTGGTACAAGACACACCTGGTACAAGGCACACCTGGTACAAGTCACACCTGGTACAAGGCACACCTGGTACAAGACACACCTGGTACAAGACACACCAGGTACAAGACACACCTGGTACAAGACACACCTGGTTCAAGACACACCTGGTACAAGACACACTGGTACAAGACACACCTGGTACAAGGCACACCTGGTACAAGTCACACCTGGTACAAGACACACCTGGTACAAGATACACCTGGTACAAGTCACACCTGGTACAAGACACACCTGGTACAAGATACACCTGGTACAAGATACACCTGGTACAAGCCACACCTGGTACAAGACACACCAGGTACAAGTCACACCTGGTACAAGACACACCTGGTACAAGACACACCTGGTACAAGACACACCAGGTACAAGACACACCTGGTACAAGGCACACCTGGTACAAGTCACACCTGGTACAAGACACACCTGGTACAAGTCACACCTGGTACAAGTCACACCTGGTACAAGACACACCTGGTACAAGATACACCTGGTACAAGTCACACCTGGTACAAGACACACCTGGTACAAGATACACCTGGTACAAGATACACCTGGTACAAGTCACACCTGGAACAAGACACACCAGGTACAAGTCACACCTGGTACAAGACACACCTGGTACAAGACACACCTGGTACAAGACACACCAGGTACAAGACACACCTGGTACAAGACACACCTGGTTCAAGACACACCTGGTACAAGACACACTGGTACAAGTCACACCTGGTACAAGGCACACCTGGTACAAGTCACACCTGATACAAGACACACCTGGTACAAGATACACCTGGTAGAAGTCACACCTGGTACAAGACACACCTGGTACAAGACACACCTGGTACGAGACACACCTGGTACAAGACACACCTGGTATAAGACACACCTGGTAAAAAACACACCTGGTACGAGACACACCTGGTACAAGATACACCTGGTACAAGGCACACCTGGTACAAGACACACCTGGTACAAGACACACCAGGTACAAGACATACCTGGTACAAGACACACCTGGTTCAAGACACACCTGGTACAAGACACTCTGGTACAAGACACACCTGGTACAAGGCACACCTGGTACAAGTCACACCTGGTACAAGGCCCACCTGGTACAAGACACACCTGGTTCAAGACACACCTGGTACAAGATAAGCCTGGTACAAGACACACCTGGTACAAGACACACCTGGTAAAAGATACACCTGGTACAAGACACACCTGGTAAAAGATACACCTGTTACAAGACACACCTGGTACAAGACACACCTGGTACAAGACACACCTGGTATAAGACACACCTGGTAAAAAACACACCTGGTACGAGACACACCTGGTACAAATCACACCTGGTACAAGACACACCTGGTAAAAAACACACCTGGCACGAGACACACCTGGTACAAATCACACCTGGTACAAGACACACCTGGTACAAGACACACCAGGTACAAGACACACCTGGTACAAGACACACCTGGTTCAAGACACACCTGGTACAAGACACACCTGGTACAAGACACACCTGGCAAAAGACACACCTGGTACAAGACACACCTGGTACAAGACACACCAGGTACAAGACACACCTGGTACAAGACACACCTGGTTCAAGACACACCTGGTACAAGACACACCTGGTACAAGACAAACCTGGTACAAGACACACCTGGTACAAGACACACCTGGTACAAGACACACCTGGTACAAGACACACCTGGTAAAAGATTCACCTGGTACAAGACACACCTGGTACAAGACACACCTGGTACATGACACACCTGGTACAAGACATACCTGGTATAAGACACACCTGGTTCATTACACACCTGGTACAAGACACACCTGGTACAAGACACACCTGGTTCAAGACACATGCTACAAGACACACCTGGTTCAAGACACACCTGGTACAAGACACACCTGGTACAAGACACACCAGGTAAAAGATACACCTGGTACAAGACACACCTGGTACAAGACACACCTTGTACATGACACACCTGGTACAAGACATACCTGGTATAAGACACACCTGGTTCATTACACACCTGGTACAAGTCACACCTGGTACAAGACACACATGGTTCAAGACACCTAGTGCAAGACACACCTGGTTCAAGACACACCTGGTACAAGACACACCTGGTACAAGACACACCTGGTACAAGACACACCTGGTACAAGACACGCCTGGTACAAGACACACCTGGTACAAGACACACCTGGTACAAGACACACCTGGTAAAAGATACACCTGGTACAAGACACACCTGGTACAAGACACACCTGGTTCAGGACACACCTGGTACAAGACACACCTGGTTCAAGACACACCTGGTAAAAGATACACCTGGTACAAGACACACCTGGTAAAAAACACACCTGGTACGAGACACACCTGGTACAAATCACACCTGGTACAAGACACACCTGGTAAAAAACACACCTGGTAAGAGACACACCTGGTACAAATCACACCTGGTACATGGCACACCTGGTACAAGACACACCTGGTACAAGACACACCAGGTACAAGACACACCTGGTACAAGACACACCTGGTTCAAGACACACCTGGTACAAGACACACTGGTACAAGACACCTGGTATAAGGCACACCTGGTACAAGTCACACCTGGTACAAGGCACACCTGGTACAAGACACACCTGGTTCAAGACACACCTGGTACAAGATACACCTGGTACAAGACACACCTGGTACAAGACACACCTGGTACAAGACACACCTGGTAAAAGATACACCTGGTACAAGACACACCTGGTACAAGACACTCCTGGTATAAGACACACCTGGTAAAAAACACACCTGGTACGAGACACACCTGGTACAAATCACACCTGGTACAAGACACACCTGCTACAAGACACACCTGGTACAAGACACACCTGGTATAAGACACACCTAGTAAGAAACACACCTGGTACGAGACACACCTGCTACAAGACACACCTGGTTCAAGACACACCTGGTACAAGACACACTGGTACAAGACACAACTGGTACAAGGCACACCTGGTACAAGTCATACCTGGTACAAGGCACACCTGGTACAAGACACACCTGGTACAAGACACACCAGGTACAAGACACACCTGGTACAAGACACACCTGGTTCAAGACACACCTGGTACAAGACACACTGGTACAAGACACACCTTGTACAAGGCACACCTGGTACAAGACACACCTGGTACAAGCCACACCTGGTACAAGACACACCAAGTACAAGTCACACCTGGTACAAGACACACCTGGTACAAGACACACCTGGTACAAGACACACCAGGTACAAGACACACCTGGTACAAGACACACTGGTACAAGACACACCTGGTACAAGGCACACCTGGTACAAGTCACACCTGGTACAAGACACACCTGGTACAAGATACACCTGGTACAAGTCACACCTGGTACAAGACACACCTGGTACAAGACACACCTGGTACAAGACACACCTGGTACAAGACACACCTGGTATAAGACACACCTGGTAAAAAACACACCTGGTACGAGACACACCTGGTACAAGATACACCTGGTACAAGGCACACCTGGTACAAGACACACCTGGTACAAGACACACCAGGTACAAGACACACCTGGTACAAGACACACCTGGTTCAAGACACACCTGGTACAAGACACACTGGTACAAGACACACCTGGTACAAGGCACACCTGATACAAGTCACACCTGGTACAAGGCACACCTGGTACAAGACACACCTGGTTCAAGACACACCTGGTACAAGATACACCTGGTACAAGACACACCTGGTACAAGTCACACCTGGTACAAGGCACACCTGGTACAAGACACACCTGGTACAAGACACACCAGGTACAAGACACACCTGGTACAAGACACACCTGGTTCAAGACACACCTGGTACAAGACACACTGGTACAAGACACACCTGGTACAAGGCACACCTGGTACAAGTCACACCTGGTACAAGACACACCAGGTACAAGTCACACCTGGTACAAGACACACCTGGTACAAGACACACCAGGTACAAGACACACCTGGTACAAGACACACCTGGTTCAAGACACACCTGGTACAAGACACACTGGTACAAGACACACCTGGTACAAGGCACACCTGGTACAAGTCACACCTGGTACAAGACACACCTGGTACAAGATACACCTGGTACAAGTCACACCTGGTACAAGACACACCTGGTACAAGACACACCTGGTACAAGACACACCTGGTACAAGACACACCTGGTATAAGACACACCTGGTAAAAAACACACCTGGTACGAGACACACCTGGTACAAGATACACCTGGTACAAGGCACACCTGGTACAAGACACACCTGGTACAAGACACACCAGGTACAAGACACACCTGGTACAAGATACACCTGGTTCAAGACACACCTGGTACAAGACACACTGGTACAAGACACACCTGGTACAAGGCACACCTGGTACAAGTCACACCTGGTACAAGGCACACCTGGTACAAGACACACCTGGTTCAAGACACACCTGGTACAAGATACACCTGGTACAAGACACACCTGGTACAAGACACACCTGGTAAAAGATACACCTGGTACAAGACACACCTGGTACAAGACACACCTGGTAAAAGATACACCTGGTACAAGACACACCTGGTACAAGACACACCTGGTACAAGACACACCTGGTATAAGACACACCTGGTAAAAAACACACCTGGTACGAGACACACCTGGTACAAATCACACCTGGTACAAGACACACCTGGTAAAAAACACACCTGGTAAGAGACACACGTGGTACAAATCACACCTGGTACATGGCACACCTGGTACAAGACACACCTGGTACAAGACACACCAGGTACAAGACACACCTGGTACAAGACACACCTGGTTCAAGACACACCTGGTACAAGACACACTGGTACAAGACACCTGGTATAAGGCACACCTGGTACAAGTCACACCTGGTACAAGGCACACCTGGTACAAGACACACCTGGTTCAAGACACACCTGGTACAAGATACACCTGGTACAAGACACACCTGGTACAAGACACACCTGGTACAAGACACACCTGGTAAAAGATACACCTGGTACAAGACACACCTGGTACAAGACACACCTGGTATAAGACACACCTGGTAAAAAACACACCTGGTACGAGACACACCTGGTACAAATCACACCTGGTACAAGACACACCTGGTACAAGACACACCTGGTACAAGACACACCTGGTATAAGACACACCTAGTAAGAAACACACCTGGTACGAGACACACCTGCTACAAGACACACCTGGTTCAAGACACACCTGGTACAAGACACACTCGTACAAGACACACCTGGTACAAGGCACACCTGGTACAAGTCATACCTGGTACAAGGCACACCTGGTACAAGACACACCTGGTACAAGACACACCAGGTACAAGACACACCTGGTACAAGACACACCTGGTTCAAGACACACCTGGTACAAGACACACTGGTACAAGACACACCTTGTACAAGGCACACCTGGTACAAGACACACCTGGTACAAGATACACCTGGTACAAGACACACCTGGTACAAGTCACACCTGGTTCAAGATACACCTGGTACAAGATACACCTGGTACAAGTCACACCTGGTACAAGACACACCTGGTACAAGATACACCTGGTACAAGTCACACCTGGTACAAGACACACCTGGTACAAGACACACCTGGTACAAGACACACCTGGTACAAGACACACCTGGTACAAGACACACCTGGTATAAGACACACCTGGTAAAAAACACACCTGGTACGAGACACACCTGGTACAAGATACACCTGGTACAAGGCACACCTGGTACAAGACACACCTGGTACAAGACACACCAGGTACAAGACACACCTGGTACAAGATACACCTGGTACAAGACACACCTGGTACAAGTCACACCTGGTACAAGACACACCTGGTACAAGACACACCTGGTACAAGACACACCTGGTACAAGACACACCTGGTATAAGACACACCTGGTAAAAACACACCTGGTACGAGACACACCTGGTTCAAGATACACCTGGTACAAGGCACACCTGGTACAAGACACACCTGGTACAAGACACACCAGGTACAAGACACACCTGGTACAAGACACACCTGGTTCAAGACACACCTGGTACAAGGCACACCTGGTACATGTCACACCTGGTACAAGGCACACCTGGTACAAGACACACCTGGTTCAAGACACACCTGGTACAAGATACACCTGGTACAAGACACACCTGGTACAAGACACACCTGGTAAAAGATACACCTGGTACAAGACACACCTGGTACAAGACACACCTGGTAAAAGATACACCTGGTACAAGACACACCTGGTACAAGACACACCTGGTACAAGACACACCTGGTATAAGACACACCTGGTAAAAAACACACCTGGTACGAGACACACCTGGTACAAATCACACCTGGTACAAGACACACCTGGTAAAAAACACACCTGGTACGAGACACACCTGGTACAAATCACACCTGGTACATGGCACACCTTGGTACAAGACACACCTGGTACAAGACACACCAGGTACAAGACACACCTGGTACAAGACACACCTGGTTCAAGACACACCTGGTACAAGACACACTGGTACAAGACACCTGGTATAAGGCACACCTGGTACAAGTCACACCTGGTACAATGCACACCTGGTACAAGACACACCTGGTTCAAGACACACCTGGTACAAGATACACCTGGTACAAGACACACCTGGTACAAGACACACCTGGTACAAGATACACCTGGTAAAAGATACACCTGGTACAAGACACACCTGGTACAAGACACACCTGGTATAAGACACACCTGGTAAAAAACACACCTGGTACGAGACACACCTGGTACAAATCACACCTGGTACAAGACACACCTGGTACAAGACACACCTGGTACAAGACACACCTGGTATAAGACACACCTGGTAAAAAACCCACCTGGTACGAGACACACCTGGTACAAGACACACCTGGTTCAAGACACACCTGGTACAAGACACACTGGTACAAGACACACCTGGTACAAATCACACCTGGTACAAGACACACCTGGTACAAGACACACCTGGTACAAGACACACCTGGTATAAGACACACCTGGTAAAAAACACACCTGGTACGAGACACACCTGGTACAAGACACACCTGGTTCAAGACACACCTGGTACAAGACACACTGGTACAAGACACACCTGGTACAAGGCACACCTGGTACAAGTCATACCTGGTACAAGGCACACCTGGTACAAGACACACCTGGTACAAGACACACCAGGTACAAGACACACCTGGTACAAGACACACCTGGTTCAAGACACACCTGGTACAAGACACACCTGGTAAAAGATACACCTGGTACAAGACACACCTGGTACAAGACACACCTGGTATAAGACACACCTGGTAAAAAACACACCTGGTACGAGACACACCTGGTACAAATCACACCTGGTACAAGACACACCTGGTACAAGACACACCTGGTACAAGACACACCTGGTATAAGACACACCTAGTAAGAAACACACCTGGTACGAGACACACCTGCTACAAGACACACCTGGTTCAAGACACACCTGGTACAAGACACACTGGTACAAGACACACCTGGTACAAGGCACACCTGGTACAAGTCATACCTGGTACAAGGCACACCTGGTACAAGACACACCTGGTACAAGACACACCAGGTACAAGACACACCTGGTACAAGACACACCTGGTTCAAGACACACCTGGTACAAGACACACTGGTACAAGACACACCTTGTACAAGGCACACCTGGTACAAGACACACCTGGTACAAGATACACCTGGTACAAGACACACCTGGTACAAGTCACACCTGGTTCAAGATACACCTGGTACAAGATACACCTGGTACAAGTCACACCTGGTACAAGACACACCTGGTACAAGATACACCTGGTACAAGTCACACCTGGTACAAGACACACCTGGTACAAGACACACGTGGTACAAGACACACCTGGTACAAGACACACCTGGTATAAGACACACCTGGTAAAAAACACACCTGGTACGAGACACACCTGGTACAAGATACACCTGGTACAAGGCACACCTGGTACAAGACACACCTGGTACAAGACACACCAGGTACAAGACACACCTGGTACAAGATACACCTGGTACAAGACACACCTGGTACAAGTCACACCTGGTACAAGACACACCTGGTACAAGACACACCTGGTACAAGACACACCTGGTACACGACACACCTGGTATAAGACACACCTGGTAAAAAACACACCTGGTACGAGACACACCTGGTACAAGATACACCTGGTACAAGGCACACCTGGTACAAGGCACACCTGGTACAAGACACACCAGGTACAAGACACACCTGGTACAAGACACACCTGGTTCAAGACACACCTGGTACAAGACACACTGGTACAAGACACACCTGGTACAAGGCACACCTGGTACAAGTCACACCTGGTACAAGGCACACCTGGTACAAGACACACCTGGTTCAAGACACACCTGGTACAAGATACACCTGGTACAAGACACACCTGGTACAAGACACACCTGGTAAAAGATACACCTGGTACAAGACACACCTGGTACAAGACACACCTGGTAAAAGATACACCTGGTACAAGACACACCTGGTACAAGACACACCTGGTACAAGACACACCTGGTATAAGACACACCTGGTAAAAAACACACCTGGTACGAGACACACCTGGTACAAATCACACCTGGTACAAGACACACCTGGTAAAAAACACACCTGGTACGAGACACACCTGGTACAAATCACACCTGGTACATGGCACACCTTGGTACAAGACACACCTGGTACAAGACACACCAGGTACAAGACACACCTGGTACAAGACACACCTGGTTCAAGACACACCTGGTACAAGACACACTGGTACAAGACACCTGGTATAAGGCACACCTGGTACAAGTCACACCTGGTACAATGCACACCTGGTACAAGACACACCTGGTTCAAGACACACCTGGTACAAGATACACCTGGTACAAGACACACCTGGTACAAGACACACCTGGTACAAGATACACCTGGTAAAAGATACACCTGGTACAAGACACACCTGGTACAAGACACACCTGGTATAAGACACACCTGGTAAAAAACACACCTGGTACGAGACACACCTGGTACAAATCACACCTGGTACAAGACACACCTGGTACAAGACACACCTGGTACAAGACACACCTGGTATAAGACACACCTGGTAAAAAACCCACCTGGTACGAGACACACCTGGTACAAGACACACCTGGTTCAAGACACACCTGGTACAAGACACACTGGTACAAGACACACCTGGTACAAATCACACCTGGTACAAGACACACCTGGTACAAGACACACCTGGTACAAGACACACCTGGTATAAGACACACCTGGTAAAAAACACACCTGGTACGAGACACACCTGGTACAAGACACACCTGGTTCAAGACACACCTGGTACAAGACACACTGGTACAAGACACACCTGGTACAAGGCACACATGGTACAAGTCATACCTGGTTCAAGGCACACCTGGTACAAGACACACCTGGTACAAGACACACCAGGTACAAGACACACCTGGTACAAGACACACCTGGTTCAAGACACACCTGGTACAAGACACACTGGTACAAGACACACCTTGTACAAGGCACACCTGGGACAAGACACACCTGGTACAAGATACACCTGGTACAAGACACACCTGGTACAAGTCACACCTGGTACAAGATACACCTGGTACAAGATACACCTGGTACAAGTCACACCTGGTACAAGACACACCTGGTACAAGATACACCTGGTACAAGTCACACCTGGTACAAGACACACCTGGTACAAGACACACCTGGCAACTCAAGACGAACGGAAGACACAGAGACACGGAAGGGAAGGGAAGGAAACTATCAGGAGTGAGCGTCAAGCCATTACGACTATATAGCACTGGGAAGGAGTCAGGATAAGGATTAAGGATGGGACGGGAGAAAAGGAATGGTGCCCAACCACATATGGACGGTCGGAGATTGAACGCCAAAAAAAGAACGTAAGGCAATTAATGCCCCCCCTCCCTATTCTCGACATTACTGTAGCAGATCGTGTGGTGACTACGGGGTATTCATGCCCGTGCCTCCTCCTGGTTGGCTCAGTCTTAATAAGTCGTGTGGTGACGCTCGTCATTGTAAATAACAAAGTTACTAATTTCCTACTTCAAACTCTGCAATTGTTACAATTATCGTTAGTTATTATCGTTATATTATTGGTCCTCATTACCATCGCTGTAATAACTCATATCTTTGTTCTCGCCAACTTTAAGATTAACATGATTTTATTATTAATATTTAAACTAGTTGTTATATTATTGTTAGTTTTATCACAAAATTATCCTCATAATTTGTCGTCAGTGCCTTAGAAAAAACAGGTCATTTAGTATATGTATTTTGCATATTAATCAATTTTCCTAATTATAATCCGATTTGTTGGAGAACGAAAAAGTAAAGAATTTCAGCAATTATTTTCAAACTTGATTTATGTCCATTCCAGCAAGTACACACTCGTGGAGGTCTTTATTGATATTTGCTGCCCCCATCTTCCCTAAGACCTGCCACCATGCAACATTGTGCTCATACCAGTATGAGAGCATTTATATTGACGAGTTCTGCCCGCAAGATTGTGCTGTTAGCTCCTGGGCCCCGCCTTTCTTACCGTCGGTTGTCTAATGTGCTGACTTCCGTCCTAAATTGTCTTTATCTTATCAATTACATATTTATCTCTCGCACACACACACACACACACACACACACACACACACACACATCTCTGGGATGCAACCTGAAGCAGCTTTCCAGCTCCCTATTATCTATTTACTGCTAGGTGAACAGCAGCATCAGATGAAAGAAACTCTGCCCATTTATTTCTTTTTCGCCCGAAAATCGAACACTGGCCCTGTGGACTAAGACTTCCAAGTGCTGTGTGTGTGTACGTGTGTACGTGTGTACTCACCTATTTGTGCCTGCAGGATCGAGCTCTATCTCTTGGACCCAGCTTTTCTAGCCGCCGGTTGTCTAATACAATGACTCCTGACCTATCTCCTTGTCATACCTGTTTTTAAAGTTATGTGTTGTGTTTGCCTCTACAATCTGCTCCTTTAGCACATTCTATTTACTCTCTAGTCTTACGCTAAAAGAAAATGTTCTAACTTCTCTATGAGACATTCATCCGTGCCCCCTTGCTCTGTTGGTGTTCATAGTAAACATATTCTCCTTTTCCACCTTGTCAATACCTCTAAGTATTTTATACGTCTGTTTCATGTCTCCTCTCTCCCTCCTCCTTCTAGAGTCGTCAGGTTTGGTTCCTTCAATCTCAGTTTACTTCCTTCATTTTCGTATCATCTGCAAACATTGACAGGTAAGACTCAACTCCTGCAGTCAAGTCGTTTACATAAATGATGAATAATATTGGTCCCAGCACCGATCCTTGAGGTACTCTGCTTGCTACTCTGATCCTTGAGGTACTCTGCTTGCTACTCTGATCCTTGAAGGACTCTACTTGTTACTCTGATCCTTGAGGCACTCTGCTTGTTACTCTGATCCTTGAGGTACTCTGCTTGCTACTCTGATCCTTGAAGTACTCTGCTTGCTACTCTGATCCTTGAGGTACTCTGCTTGTTACTCTGATCCTTGAAGTACTCTGCTTGTTACTCTGATCCTTGAGGCACTCTGCTTGTTACTCTGATCCTTCAGGTACTCTGCTTGTTACTCTGATCCTTGAGGCACTCTGCTTGTTACTCTGATCCTTGAGGCACTCTGCTTGTTACTCTGATCCTTGAGGCACTCTGCTTGTTACTCTGATCCTTGAAGTACTCTGCTTGTTACTCTGATCCTTGAGGCACTCTGCTTGTTACTCTGATCCTTGAGGTACTCTGCTTGCTACTCTGATCCTTGAAGTACTCTGCTTGCTACTCTGATCCTTCAGGTACTCTACTTGCTACTCTGATCCTTGAGGTACTCTGCTTGCTACTCTGATCCTTGAGGCACTCTGCTTGCTACTCTGATCCTTGAGGCACTCTGCTTGTTACTCTGATCCTTGAGGTACTCTGCTTGCTACTCTGATCCTTGAAGTACTCTGCTTGCTACTCTGATCCTTGAGGTACTCTGCTTGTTACTCTGATCCTTGAGGTACTCTGCTTGTTACTCTGATCCTTGAGGTACTCTGCTTGTTACTCTGATCCTTGAGGTTTCTCTGCTTGTTACTCTGATCCTTGAGGCACTCTGCTTGTTACTCTGATCCTTGAGGTACTCTGCTTGTTACTCTACGCCAGTCACACTTCTCACCCCTCACTCTCATTCTCTGAGTTCTGTCTATTATGTTATTGCCCATGTTATTGCCTCTCCGCCTACTCCCGCCTGCCTCTGAAAGTTGTATAGTTCCCTTCAATGTGGTTCTGCATCAAGGACGTTTTGACAGTCAAGAAATACGCAATTTACCCATCGTTCTCTGTCTCGTCTTTTTTTGTTACGTTATCATAAAACTCCAGGAGGTTCGTCGGGCACGATTTCTCTTCCCTAAAGCCGTGTTGTTGTTAACTTACAACAGTAATTTTGTCTAGGTGTTCAACTAGTCTTAATCTTACAAATCTCTCAAGTATTCTGCTAGGGATGCTTGTAAGTGTCACTGGTCTGTAGTTCAGTGCCTCTTCTCTATCTTCTTTCTTATAGATTGGCACCACATTTGCCTTCTTCCAGCAGCTGGGCAGTTCCCCTAGTGTAAGTGACTCATTATAGACTAGTGCTGGAGTTATGCTGAGGGCCTGTGCTGCTTACTTTAACATCCTTGGTGATACTCTATCTGGCTCAGTAGCTTCAGTTACAGCAAGTGGTGGTGGCTGTATTCTTACTTCCTCTACTGTTACCTCAATATGTAATGGTCTCTCATCAAGGGCTGCTTCCTCGTCTACCTCTGGCAGCTGTTCTGTATAGGGCGCCTGACAGCTGAGTGGACAGCGCTTTGGATTCGTAGTCCAGAGGTCCTGGGTTCGATCATCGGTGGAGACGGAGACAAATGGGCAAAATGTTTTTTTCACCCTTATTCCCCTGTTCACCTAGCAGTAAATAGGCACCTGGGAGTTAGACAGCTGCTACGGGCTGCTTCCATGGGGTGTGTAACAGAAAGGAGGCCTGGTCGAGGACTGGGCCGCGGGGACGCTAAGCCCCGAAATCATCTCAAGATAACCTCAAGACACTGACCTCACCTTTTTCATCACCTTGTCACATGGTCATTCACTGTCATTTTCCATCTTATAAGACTATGAAGGAATTTCTGTTGTTTCTTTGCTTTGGCAGCAATATAATATTCATAGCGTCATATATGTATATAGTCATTCCTGACCCAGTTGTATATATTCCGGTGTTCTTCTGTCCCTTGTCCTCTGTGTTTCCTCCACTCCCTCCATTTTTGTATTTGCTTTCCCTTCCTGACACAACCTACTGAACCCCGAGAACCATTATATATAGCTCACCTCTAATAGGCTTAATCATCTCCCAGCACCAACACCCAACCACTTGGGCTGGACGGTAGAGCGACGGTCTCGCTTCATGCAGGTCGGCGTTCAATCCCCGACCGTCAAAGTGGTTGGGCACCATTCCTTTCCCCCGTCCCATCCCAAATCCTTATCCTGACCCCATCCAAGTGCTATATAGTCGTAATGACTTGGCGCTTCCTCCTCACAGTTCCCTTCCCTTCCCAGCACCAACACCTGGCCAAGGTTAAGCCCTCCTCCACCCCCCCCCCACAACGCCTAGGTAAGCCTTACACCCCCTCCCCCTCCCTACAATGCCAGTGTAAGGTGATCCCCGCCCTCACTCACACGTGTTGAGAGCAACGTGGCCGCGGTCCGCCTCACCAACACTCACTAAGGTAATCATTCATGAGGTGATTACACTGTGATGTATGACCGAGGCGTCAATGAGGCGTGAGGCGTCCACCTGTTCTCTTAATGACCCATCCTGAGGGGTGTTGTTTATGGTGGGAGAGTTGTGAGGGGAGTGTGTAGTGAGGGGCAGGTGTGGTGGGAAGTTGTGAGGCAGGTGTGGTGGTGAGTTGTGAGGCAGGTGTGGTGGTGAGTTGTGAGGCAGGTGTGTGGGGAGTTGTGAGGCAGGTATGGTGGGGAGTTGTGAGGCAGATGTGGTGGTGAGTTGTGAGGCAGGTGTGGTGGTGAGTTGTGAGGCAGGTGTGTGGGGAGTTGTGAGGCAGGTGTGGTGGGGAGTTGTGAGGCAG
This sequence comes from Procambarus clarkii, assembly GCF_040958095.1. NCBI lineage: Eukaryota > Metazoa > Arthropoda > Malacostraca > Decapoda > Cambaridae > Procambarus > Procambarus clarkii. The sequence continues at coordinate 59,372,390 of NC_091153.1, forward strand.
GTGTGGTGGGGAGTTGTGAGGCAGGTGTTAGGGAGTTGTGAGGCAGGTGTTAGGGAGTTGTGAGGCAGGTGTTAGGGAGTTGTGAGGCAGGTGTTAGGGAGTTGTGAGGCAGGTGTGGTGGTGAGTTGTGAGGCAGGTCTGGTGGTGAGTTGTGAGGCAGGTGTGGTGGTGAGTTGTGAGGCAGGTGTGGTGGGGAGTTGTGAGGCAGGTGTGGTGGGGAGTTGTGAGGCAGGTGTGATGGTGAGTTGTGAGGCAGGTGGGATGGCGAGTTGTGAGGCAGGTGTGGTGGGGAGTTGTGAGGCAGGTGTGGTGGGGAGTTGTGAGGCAGGTGTGGTGGGGGAGTTGTGAGGCAGGTGGGATGGTGAGTTGTGAGGCAGGTGTGGTGGTGAGTTGTGAGGCAGGTGTGGTGGGGAGTTGTGAGGCAGGTGTGGTGGTGAGTTGTGAGGCAGGTGTGGTGGGGAGTTGTGAGGCAGGTGTGGTGGGGAGTTAAGAGGCAGGTGTGCTGGGGAGTTGTGAGGCAGGTGTGGTGGGGAGTTGTGAGGTAGGTGTGGTGGGGAGTTGTGAGGCAGGTGTGGTGGGGAGTTGTGAGGCAGGTGTGGTGGGGAGTTGTGAGGCAGGTGTGGTGGTGAGTTGTGAGGCAGGTGTGGTGGGGGAGTTGTGAGGAAGGTGTGGTGGGGAGTTGTGAGGCAGGTGTGGTGGTGAGTTGTGAGGCAGGTGTGGTGGGGGAGTTGTGAGGCAGGTGTGGTGGGGGAGTTGTGAGGCAGGTGTGGTGGGGAGTTGTGAGGCAGGTGTGGTGGGGAGTTGTGAGGCAGGTGTGGTGGGGAGTTGTGAGGCAGGTGTGGTGGGGAGTTGTGAGACAACAGTGACGAAGAGTTCAGTATATGGCAGGGTAGAGCAAGGGGGACATGTTCAGTACATACATGATTAATAAAAATTAATTTGCGTCCAAACTAACAGAAATTTGATCATACCTAACCTGACCTAACCTAACCTTCCTCAACTAACATAAAACTCCATAATTCAAGCTCCTAATATAATATATTAATAATGTTGAGATAGAACCAGTTTGGAAATAAATATTTCAAAATAACTAAAATTTCTCTGCCTGTTAGGCAAACTGGGCTTTGCTTACGAGGCCAAATTGTGCAGTTCTGGCTATTAGATACGACATCTATACTTTAGGCTTGTATGGTGGTCCCCCCTTAAGATGGGACCACTGACCCTCCCCAGGATGCAACCCCACAATAGTTGCCTTACCTAGTATTTACTGCTGGGTGAACAGAACCATCAGGTGAAAGGAAACATTGCAACCATTTCTGTCTCGGCTGGGAATTTATCCCGGGATCCACGACTGTATATCCAGAACGCAAAAAAATATAAACTGCAGGATATCAGAATATTTTAATACCCATATGGCATGGAATAGTCAGGACTCCATCCCTGCTGAACTATTCACAAGATGCAACACTTGTTGAACGGGGTAATGAAGAATTGTAGAGTTTTGTTGCAATATGAAGCTCATTAGGAGAGGTGCCAGAGTTAGCGCGCGCGCGCTCGCCAACACACCTAACATAATTTTTAATTTTGCATATCTCTCATAACTGGGATCATTTTAACTTGAGACACATCACATATCTCCCATAACTGTGATCATTTTAACTTGAGACACATAACATATCTCCCATAACTGGGATCATTTTAACTTGAGACACATAACATATCTCCCATAACTGGGATCATTTTAACTTGAGACACATCACATATCTCCCATAACTGGGATCATTTTAACTTGAGACACATCACATATCTCCCATAACTGGGATCATTTTAACTTGAGACACATCACATAACACAGCCTTGGTCGCGGGTGTTCCTGTGTGTACCTCACGCTCCACACACATAACACAGCCTTGGTCGTGGGTGTTCCTGTGTGTACCTCACGCTCCACACACATAACACAGCCTTGGTCGTGGGTGTTCCTGTGTGTACCTCACGCTCCACACACATAACACAGCCTTGGTCGTGGGTGTTCCTGTGTGTACCTCACGCTCCACACACATAACACAGCCTTGGTCGTGGGTGTTCCTGTGTGTACCTCACGCTCCACACACATAACACAGCCTTGGTCGTGGGTGTTCCTGTGTGTACCTCACGCTCCACACACATAACACAGCCTTGGTCGTGGGTGTTCCTGTGTGTACCTCACGCTCCACACACATAACACAGCCTTGGTCGTGGGTGTTCCTGTGTGTACCTCACGCTCCACACACATAACACAGCCTTGGTCGTGGGTGTTCCTGTGTGTACCTCACGCTCCACACACATAACACAGCCTTGGTCGCGGGTGTTCCTGTGTGTACCTCACGCTCCACGCACATAACACAGCCTTGGTCGTGGGTGTTCCTGTGTGTACCTCACGCTCCACACACATAACACAGCCTTGGTCGTGGGTGTTCCTGTGTGTACCTCGCGCTCCACACACATAACACAGCCTTGGTCGTGGGTGTTCCTGTGTGTACCTCACGCTCCACACACATAACACAGCCTTGGTCGTGGGTGTTCCTGTGTGTACCTCACGCTCCACACACATAAAATATCCTCGTAGTCCTCATTATAATTTGTTAGTGGCAAATAGCCCTGAGCCGCCCGGCTACACTCGGGATAATTACTCCACAACACCTTTAACAATAAGAGTAACAGCGTGAACATAACGGGAGGCACAACAGGGAGTCATCAACGCCGGCCAACTAAACAAAAAACAGGACCTGGAAATGTAAACAGGACGAACACGAACGAGAGACCATTAACAAGAAATTCAAAAAAATAAATAAAAAAAGTAAATAGAAAGGCACATAAACAGCACGACAAAAAATATGATTAAATGAATAAGAGTTAATGAAGTCTTGGGTGAAGGAGGAGGAGACTTGGTTAAGGGAAATATTGTAGTAAAGGCAGTAGGAGGATTACCTTCCCTCCCGTAGGTGGTCACGGCCCAGATTCACGAAGCAGTTACGCAAGTACTTATGAACGTGTTCATCTTTCCTCAATCTTTGACGGCTTTGGTTACATTTATTAAACAGTTTACAAGCATGAAAACTTCCCAATCAACTGTTGTTATTGTTATAAACAGCCTCTTGGTGCTTCGGAGCTCATTAACTGTTTAATAATTGTAAACAAAGCCGCCAAAGATTGAGGAAAGATGTTCAGGTTTGTAAGTGCTTGCGTAACTGCTTCGTGAACCTGGCCCCCTGGATTAGTCCCACCCATGTAACCACTGTAGACAGGGGGGCTCTGAGGCCGGTCCTGCCCATCTTGCTAGGGACGCAGGTGGGGAGGGGAGGATGAGGGGGGGGGGGTGATGAGGGATAGGGGGTGAGGAGGATAATTTAAGTAAGCAAAAAATGTCGTCAACAGCAGCAATTTCTTAGACCAAATGACCCCTGAAGCAGGTCAAAAATGCCTGAAATTCATGAGAGAGAAACATGGTTAGAGGAATAAAGAATGGCTACATGAAGAGGACTCGGAGGAGGCGGGTGAGGGCGAGCGAGGGTGAGGGTGAGCGAGGGTGAGGGTGAGGGTGAGCGAGGGTGAGGGTGAGCGAGGGTGAGGGTGAGCGAGGGTGAGGGTGAGGGTGAGCGAGGGTGAGGGTGAGCGAGGGTCAGGGTGAGCGAGGGTTAGGGTGAGGGTGAGTGAGGGTGAGGGTGAGCAAGGGTGAGGGTGAGGGTGAGCGAGGGTGAGGGTGAGCGTGGGTGAGGGTGAGCGAGGGTGAGGGTGAGGGTGAGCGAGGGTGAGGGTGAGGGTGAGGGTGAGGGTGAGCGAGGGTGAGGGTGAGTGAGGGTGAGGGTGAGGGTGAGGGTGAGCGAGGGTGAGGGTGAGTGAGGGTGAGGGTGAGGGTGAGGGTGAGCGAGGGTGAGGGTGAGGGTGAGGGTGAGCGAGGGTGAGGGTGAGGGTGAGGGTGAGGGTGAGCGAGGGTGAGGGTGAGCGAGGGTGAGGGTGAGTGAGGGTGAGGGTGAGCTAGGGTGGCTTGCGTGAGGGTGGACAAGAGCGAGGGTAGAGTGGATGGGCTTGAAATCACTGCCTATGTCATTACTGAGGTTGTTGGTGCCAGGCTCTGTAATTATCCAGGGCCTTAACAGGCATATACAATCATGCTTAGTGATCAGTCTATAACTATGACAAAATGTGTGTTTGTCTGTCTCCCTCCAAGATTGGATGTCTGATGTCTGGGGTTCGTCTAATCAAACCTTCCATGATGACACATTGGGGGTATTGGAGTGTCATAGGTCAGTAAGGGTCGGCCTCAGTGCCATTCTTATAATTAATAGGGCCGTCTATAGTGATTCCATGCGATTTTCATGAAATTTTCATGAAATTTCTGAAATTGAAGATGTTTTTTTAGAATAGAGTTATTTGTTATTTGTTTTCAGTGCTTCGTAACATTAAATTTTCTGAGGGTAAGAGAAAGAAAGGAAGGGTAGAGGGAGAGACGAAAAGAGAGAGAGAGGGATGTTGGAAGAGATGGGAGGAAAGAGGGGGAGAAAGATGGAGAGGTGAAAGAGGGGGAAGGGGAGGAGTAAGGGATCGAGGGGGTGAGAAGAGTCAGAGTGGGAGTGTTGTCGGAGAGTGGAAGAGAGGAGGAGAAAGACAGAAAGGGGAAAGAAGGGAAGAATAAGGGGAGCGGGGGATGGGGGGGAAGAGTTCTGAGAGAGGGGAGGAGGGTAGAGAGACCTGGGCGAAGCTGGGTACTCCATCTAGTTATGTGTAGTTACCTAATTGTACTCACCAAATTGTGCTTGCGGGGGTTGAGCTCTGGCTCTTTGGTCCCGCCTCTTAACTGTCAGTCAACTAATGTACAGGTTCCTGAGCCTATTGGGCTCTATCATATCTACACTTGAAGCTGCATATAGAGTCAGCCTCCACCACATCACTTCCTAATGCATTCTGTTTGTCTACTACTCTGACACTGAAAAAGTTCCTTCTAACGTCTCTATGGCTCATTTGGGCACTCAATTTCCACCTGAGTCCCCTAGTCCGTGTGCCCCTTGTGGTAAATAGTCTGTCCTTATCTACCCTATCAATTCCTCTGAGAATCTTGTATATGGTGATCATGTCCCTTCTAACTCTTCTGTCTCTCAGTGACGTGAGGTTTAATTCCCGTAGTCTCTCCTCGTAGCTCATACCCCTCAGTTCTGGTAGTAGTCTGGTGGCCAACCTTTGAACCTTTTCCAGTTTAGTCTTATGCTTGACTAGATATGAACTCCATGCAGGAGCCGCATACTCCAGGATTGGTCTCACATATGTGGTATACAAAGTTCTGAAAGATTCCTTACTCAAGTTTCTAAAGGCTGTTCTTTTGTTAGCCAACTTGGCATATGCCGCTGATGTTATCCTCATGATATGAGCTTCAGGGGACAGGTCTGGCGTGATATTAACCCCCAGGTCTTTCTCTCTCTCTCTGACTCTTGAAGTATCTCATCTCCCAAATGATACCTTGTACCTGGTCTCCTGCTTCCTACCCCTATCTTCATTACATTGCATTTGCTTGTGTGTGAGTTAGTGTGTGTGTGTGTGTGTGTGTGTGTGTGTGTGTGTGTGTGTGTGTGTGTGTGTGTGTGTGTGTGTGTGTGTACTCACCTAGTTGTACTCACCTAGTTGTGTTTGCGGGGGTTGAGCTCTGGCTCTTTGGTCCCGCCTCTCAACCGTCAATCAACAGGTGTACAGATTCCTGAGCCTATCGGGCTCTGTCATATCTACACTTGAAACTGTGTATGGAGTGAGCCTCCACCACATCACCCCCTAATGCATTCCATTTGTCAACCACTCTGACACTAAAAAAGTTCTTTCTAATATCTCTGTGGCTCATTTGGGCACTCAGTTTCAAAACATTATTGCCAACAGCATTTGGTGTTCCCAGGCGGTCACCCATCCAAGTACTAACCAAACCCAACGTTGCTTAACTTCGCTGATCGGACGAGAAGCGGTGTTCTCAACGTGGTATGGCCGTTGGCAATAAACATTATTGCCAACAGCATTTGGTGTTCCCAGGCGGTCACCCATCCAAGTACTAACCAAACCCAACGTTGCTTAACTTCGCTGATCGGACGAGAAGCGGTGTTCTCAACGTGGTATGGCCGTTGGCCATACCACGTTGTGTGTGTGTGTGTGTGTGTGTGTGTGTGTGTGTGTGTGTGTGTACTCACCTAGTTGTACTCACCTAGTTATGTTTGCGGGGGTTGAGCTCTGGCTCTTTGGTCCCACCTCTCAACTGTCAATCAACTGGTATACAGATTCCTGAGCCTATTGGGCTCTATCATACCTATATTTGAAACTGTGTATGGAGTCTGCCTCGACCACAACACTACTTAATGCATTCCATTTGTTAACTACTCTGACACTGAAAGAATTCTTTCTATCGTCTCTGTGGCATCTGGGTACTAAGTTTCCACCTGTGTCCCCTTGTTCGTGTTCCACCCGCGCTAAAGAGTTTGTCTTTGTCCACCCTGTCAATTCCCCTGAGAATTTTGTAGGTGGTTGTCATGTCTCCCCTTACTCTTCTGTTTTCTGGGGTTGTGAAGTTCAGCACCCTTAGCCTTTCCTCGTAACTCATTCCTCGCAGTTCCGGGACCAGTCTGGCGGCAGACCTCTGAATCTTCTCTAACTTCGTCTTGTGTTTAACTAGGTATGGACTCCAGGCTGTAGCTGCATACTCCAGGATTGGTCTTACATAAGTGGTATACAGGGTCCTGAATGATTTCTTACACAAGTTTCTAAAGGCAGTTTTTATATTGGCCAGTCTAGCATATGCCGCTGATGATATCCTTTTGATGTGGGCCTCTGGGGACAGGTTCGGTGTGATATCGACCCCCAGATCTTTCTCTCTATTTGACTCTTGCAGGATTTCACCTCCCAGATGGTACCTTGTGTTCAGCCTTCTGCTCCCTTCGCCTAATTTCATTACTTTACACTTTCCTGAGTTGAACTTTAGCAGCCATTTTCTAGACCATTCTTCCAGCTTGTCCAGGTCGTCCTGTGTGTGTGTGTGTGTGTGTGTGTGTGTGTGTGTGTGTGTGTGTGTGTGTGTGTGTGTGTGTGTGTGTGTGTGTGTGTGTGTGTGTGTGTGTGTGTGTGTGTGTGTGTGTGTGTGTGTGTGTGTGTGTACTCACCTAATTGTACTCACCTAATTGTGCTTGCGGGGGTTGAGCTTTGGCTCTTTGGTCCCGCCTCTCAACTGTCAATCAACTGGTGTACAGATTCCTGAGCCTACTGGGCTCTATCATACCTACATTTGAAACTGTGTATGGAGTCAGCCTTCACCACATCACTTCCTAGTGCATTCCATTTATTAACTACTCTGACACTGAAAAAATTCTTTCTAACGTCTCTGTGGCTCATCTGGGTACTAAGTTTCCACCTGTGTCCCCTTGTTCGTGTCCCACCCGTGCTGAAGAGTTTGTCTTTGTCCACCCTGTCAATTCCCCTGAGAATTTTGTAGGTGGTTATCATGTCTCCCCTTACTCTTCTGTTTTCCAGGGATGTGAGGTTCAGCTCCTTTAGCCTTTCCTGTGTGTGTGTGTGTGTGTGTGTGTGTGTGTGTGTGTGTGTGTGTGTGTGTGTGTGTGTGTGTGTGTGTGTGTGTGTGGGCGCGCGCGTGTGTTTACATCAACCTGCCTATATCATACGGTGATGTGAGGAAATTTGTTTTCTTGTGTCTCTACTTCTGTGATATGTAAAGCACTAGATGGAGTGTCCGGGTGCATTTGGGTCTCTCAGCCCCATCTCTTCTCTCTTCCATACCTCCTCCCTCTCTCTCTCTCTTCATCTTCTTCCTCTTACCTCGCCTCAGTCCCCTTCTCCTTTCTTCTCTCCATCTCCTCACCTTACCCTCTGAGAAAATTTCTACCTTATGAAACACTGAAACTGCGAAATAACTCTACGGAAAACATAAACTCTATTTCAACCTGACATCGTGAAAAATCACATGAGAGAGGGAGTGGGGGTCACTACCCGCCAAACACACACCGAAACTACGACGTTGGTTCAACGTTCGAACAAGTTTTAACACCTCCTAACTAGTTATAACAACCAATATAGAAAGTTTGTAACAACGTTGTAATACATCATAAACACGTTGGGCCAAGATGTAACAACTTTATTACAAGTTGTAACAAGCGGAAAATAGAGACAGTTACGGTTTGTGTTTCCAGGGTATACATACCGATATTTCTTAAAGTGTGTCACTTCGGCCATTCCCGACTGGGCTATGACACTTCCATACCAACTAGGTGTCATCTTGCAAAGTTAGGTGAAGCTAACTCCATGCGTCTAGCCTCGAACCTTGGACAGACCGACAGACATATATTATCTTTTATACATATAAATTGAATGCAGAGCAAAGAATGATCTTACGAAGTCTAACAACAATTCACAGAGCCACAGGAATATTTGTGACATGTTACGCTCTGTGACACCGGTCCAAGAGCTAGAGTCTCTAAAAATACATTAGTTAACCTTAACATTATCCTGCATCTGCGTTAGTGACCACGTGCTGCTGACATCAGTAACACAACACCCCGTTTTCTCCAGTTGTCACGAAGGACAGAAAATAATGTACGAAATTGCTTGAAACTAACATAATCGAAGGACCCACGCATAGAAAACGTGAATTATTTATAGTACAGCATTGTGGGAACCGACCTGTGAGATTTATATTTATTTAATTTATATGAATTTATATTTACGTTAATTTATATACTTCGATAGCAATTTGTATAATGATAAGTGGACTGTATTTCTGCAATAATCTCATAATCTCACAAATCGATCCTCTACACATTAGGGGGGTTATTAAATTAATATATATGCAGCCAATCAAACTACAGTAATAGCTACATACATTGATGAGGTTCCTTCTCTTATAGTACAGCAGGTTAGTCCACCAGGTATAACTAGAGTGTAGACACCAAATTATCCTCTTTGAGGTAGCTTCTATCACCCAGTAACTGGTGCACATAATCTTGCATCCTCGTCTTGACCTGTCAAAAGTGCGCTAGCTGTGAAGCCAGAATCCTATATATGACAAGCTATATCAGAGAAAACACTATACAGTACATGGAACATTAAAGACCTGGCTTAATTACCTTTAGTTTGAGGCTTCCATGTGATCTAACCGGGTCACCCTATATCCTGACATTAATGGCCATAAATGAATGATAAACGGGTTTCGGATAGACACTTAACTTGAATTGTAGACATCGTGTTGACAGATGGTACACCTTTGGTATCCATAACACTACGTCCAAGTAAAATTAACAGGAGCCGAATTTGCTCCCGTGTGAGCCTCTGGTCTCGTATATCAACAATGGCTGTTTAACACTCCATTCTATTGACGTTACTGGCCGACATTGTCCAGAATGATAGGAGCCGTACTCGCTCCACACGTCTCGGAGGTGACACAACAAAGGCTGCCCTCCTCCTCACTCTGACGCCTGGCTTACATTGTCCACATTTCAGAAAGTGATAGAAGGGTCACATTTACTCTACTTTAATATTGATAATTAAGTTAATTTATATAAGATGTTTTTATGATGGTAAAGTCCAAAGACTAATGTATTTAAGAATAATTCCCAGCAGAATAGCTGGTGAATTATAATAGTATGTGGTGATGATATCCCGTTTTCTATAGACGGTAATTCCACTACAAGTTACGTTTTCTATGGGTAACTTGTTTATACAACACAGCTCTTATCTGTCTGTATGATATATTAAATGGTGTCGGATTTTCCGACATAATTCCCCAGGGGCTGCTCACGGGTCGAAGTCCTAATTAGAACAGACGAACACCGATACTCCTCCATCGAATTATTACATTAATTTGATGTTAGTAGTTATTAATCACACATTTGTGTGTCTGTTCGTACAGGACGGATGTCCCGTACTAGAGTTGCAGGGGTTAGAAGTCTAATGCGATTTCATTTCCCTGTCAACTCTTGAAAGGCTAATATTCAAGCCTAATTACATATTATTTAACCCAGAAGACTGGATGTGATCAAGTACTACAGTCAAGTATGATTCAGGGACTGCAGTGAGATCAGTGACATTAGATATAACTTGAAGTTTCTTCAGGTAACTGGTCACTGATATATAAACACTGAGGCCCATGGAATACATCTTGATTAAATAATAAATGTATCAAATCAGTCATCAGATTTATTGGGGTTTAATTTAGTTAATTGATTCAGAAGACTGAATAGCTCATCATTAAAGTAAAGTATGGTTCTGAGACTGCAGTGGGTTCAGTGACATTGGTCGCAGTGACTTGTAGCTGTTTTAGGCTACTGTTCACTGATTTGCCACTGAGGCCTCATGAACTCAACTTCAGCTTCAAATGATGATACTAACATCAACCTCTGTTGGTATAGTCAGCTGTAATCTCCTTAGTATAATGCTACTGGAGAAATATAATCAGCTGACAAATTTAGATTTCTACTGGTATTGTTTATCTGCAGGCATAGGTCTCCTCAGGCTTGATACTGGGCCTGAGAGTAATTTACCTCCTGCAGAGTTTAACATGGTTATACCCTGATATTTAGTAGGGCTACCGATGAATCGATGACAATAGTCTGTCCCTACAAGGAGACCGAAGTCGGTGAGGTGATCAGACTTAATATTATCTGCCAATTTTATTCCTCTATTTCTCAGGAATTTGGCTGTTGCTCTCAGACCTTGAACTTGTAGGTCTACTGGTATTTTGTCCACCACAATGGCTTGTACTCGACAGACGTACCTGCCTAAGCGTACTGATGGTTGTACCACCTGGTAGACTTGAGGTCCTGCATCTGTTACAAACCCTGAGATGTTGAATGACATCTGGGCTACAGGCCTTAATTGTAATTCATCTGCCAACTTTTTAGTGATATATGTTCTCTGGGATCCTTGGTCAAACAACCCACGGGTATGGACCTTGGCCCTCTTATTCAGGATGGTAATTTGGGCAGTAGGCAAAGTCGTATTACCTTTAGACTTTGCCGATTGGACACTCTTTGTTGGTTGCACCTTGCAGTACTGTACTGTGGTGGGAATGCTATCTTCCACCTTGGGGTTTGGAGACGTTGTTTTGGTGTCTCTGCACAATGCTGCATGGTGCTGACCTTTGTTACACCTATTACAGGTGTGTAATTGGGTCTCACAGTCGTTGATGTTATGTTTCCTGAGGCACCTCGTGCAATGTTGCAAATCTTTGAGTCGCTCAACACGGGCGTCACTATCAGGAAAATTTGGACAGTGGTACATTGAATGTTTCTCATTGCAGAACAAACATGTTCCATAGTTTCCAGTACCCTTTGGTGTCACGTTCTTGGGTGACACAGTAACTATAGGCTTGGAGGGTCCCACTGCATATACGCCCACACTGCCACTGTTCCACTTTGGTGTTGAATTATATTGTCTAGATTGATTTGGAGTACCTTTGGTACTCTGTGGTTTACTATTATTGGTTTCTGAGGGTTTACTTGGTGGTTTTAATTTGTCATGTGTTCGTAATTGATGAACTACTGACTTTAAACCTTCAGATATTTCATTCATGGATAAGATACTTTTATTGTAATGAGCACTCATTTGTCTCAATATGTCCCTAGGTATTTTCTCCTGGACAATTATTTTCAAGACCCACTCAGCCCCGTTTGTATCTGCTGTCAGGCTGAGGGCATTGAACAATGATTCTACCTCCAGCTTGAATACTTGGAGTGAATCAGCTGAAGTCTCCGGTGGGGGTAAATGCAACAGCTCATGAACTAAATGTGATGTTCTTACTTCTGGATCAGCATAATTATCCTTGAGGAGTTTTACTGCCAGATCATAGCCGTCATTAGTTAATCTCAGATGGGATACTACTGTTTTAGCCTCACCTGATAATTGGCCTTGCAAATAAGAGAATTTACTACTCTTTGGTAAAGATTGTTTTGAGTCTACAAGGTCAACGAATTTGTTCCAAAATTCATCCCAATCTTCCTCATCTTTTCCTGAGAAAGTGGGTAAATTAATTGGAGGGAGTCGAGCTTCTGCTTGACTCGTATTAGATGCAACTGTTGTTGTTGTTGCTGTTGCCTTGTTCTGGGCAATTAATTTGACATAAGGCTGTAACGTGGCCTGAGTGTGATCTTCATAATTCGCAAGATCAACCATAATGTCGTCTATTTCTGTTTCTGATAAATTAGTGTTGGCAAGTTCAGCCACATATGTTGCTATTTGACATTTGATTTGCTCAAATTTACCTGCAGCTGCTTGATAATAGCTTTCCAGGTCAGCATAATCAACTGTTGATTGTTGTGACAAATCTTCACATTTCTTGATCTGTCTTGTTAAGTGGCCTTTAAGACCTGCAAGGGTTCTTTCCATTCTCCCTGCATTATCCATACTGGCTCGTTGGTAAAGCCTTGTGGGGCTTGTACTTGGGCTGCTCATAATACTGAACAAGCACTAATGGTAGCCTAGGGTAAATTCTGCACTCATTAGGCAATAATCCTACCTCTACTAGAGGTTAGCACTTAAAATTAATACACATTATATATATACAATCATACACACTAATGATTTGAGTGAAAAACCAGTGTCACTGGAAGTACCTTTAGGTTAGCTCTTCTATATCACCCTAGGATGGTAGAGACACTAATTAATCACTCAAAGGTGTAATGATCATAAGTAAATTATTATATACACAACTCAACTCGAGTTGATAAAAATTACACCCAAAATAGGGTCTGGACCATTCATTAATGGTGTTAGATTATTGAATATAGTACAACTGACTATAGTAATAATGGGACTAGGATGAACGATAATAGTTCAACTAGTCAGTATCCTACCCTGTTGTGGGTTGGCAATTAGTAAATATTATACTGTGATCACTAGTGCAATATATATTAAATAATTCTCTATTTTGGAGAAATAATATACACAATTATTGATAATAGCCTCTTAATTAGCCTCTATGAAACTTCTAATATTATCTAGAAGTATTAAATGTTATTAGTGACCTCGCGAAATAAAGTCCACAAAATTCGTAGATAATCTCTCGCGAAATGTAACACCACGAAATCCGTGAACAATCTCGCGAAGACACAGTCACTAATTTGGCTGGATTCTATATTAGCGCTGTCATTTCACGAAATAACACGCCACCAAATATCTGTGGGTGTGCATGAAACCGCTGACGAAGCTGAACTGGGCTGAGGGAGGCTCCTGAGCTCCCTCGAGGCTACGCTGCCGTCTTGACTGCTGGCTTTGTTTAAATAACACTGCACTAGTATTTAATGAATCCACTGGTTAACTGGTTCATCCGGTACTAAGATGACCAAATGTGGGTTCAAAGGACCGAATAATCCGGTTCGAAGGACCAAATAATGTGGGAACCGACCTGTGAGATTTATATTTATTTAATTTATATGAATTTATATTTACGTTAATTTATATACTTCGATAGCAATTTGTATAATGATAAGTGGACTGTATTTCTGCAATAATCTCATAATCTCACAAATCGATCCTCTACACATTAGGGGGGTTATTAAATTAATATATATGCAGCCAATCAAACTACAGTAATAGCTACATACATTGATGAGGTTCCTTCTCTTATAGTACAGCAGGTTAGTCCACCAGGTATAACTAGAGTGTAGACACCAAATTATCCTCTTTGAGGTAGCTTCTATCACCCAGTAACTGGTGCACATAATCTTGCATCCTCGTCTTGACCTGTCAAAAGTGCGCTAGCTGTGAAGCCAGAATCCTATATATGACAAGCTATATCAGAGAAAACACTATACAGTACATGGAACATTAAAGACCTGGCTTAATTACCTTTAGTTTGAGGCTTCCATGTGATCTAACCGGGTCACCCTATATCCTGACATTAATGGCCATAAATGAATGATAAACGGGTTTCGGATAGACACTTAACTTGAATTGTAGACATCGTGTTGACAGATGGTACACCTTTGGTATCCATAACACTACGTCCAAGTAAAATTAACAGGAGCCGAATTTGCTCCCGTGTGAGCCTCTGGTCTCGTATATCAACAATGGCTGTTTAACACTCCATTCTATTGACGTTACTGGCCGACATTGTCCAGAATGATAGGAGCCGTACTCGCTCCACACGTCTCGGAGGTGACACAACAAAGGCTGCCCTCCTCCTCACTCTGACGCCTGGCTTACATTGTCCACATTTCAGAAAGTGATAGAAGGGTCACATTTACTCTACTTTAATATTGATAATTAAGTTAATTTATATAAGATGTTTTTATGATGGTAAAGTCCAAAGACTAATGTATTTAAGAATAATTCCCAGCAGAATAGCTGGTGAATTATAATAGTATGTGGTGATGATATCCCGTTTTCTATAGACGGTAATTCCACTACAAGTTACGTTTTCTATGGGTAACTTGTTTATACAACACAGCTCTTATCTGTCTGTATGATATATTAAATGGTGTCGGATTTTCCGACAAGCATATTTAGTCCGTTGTGGTGATTTTGACGTCAAATTACGATGTGCTATTCGAAAGAACAGTTTACCTTGTGGAGATTCCGAGGATCCCCGCGGCTCACGTCACTCGATAGATAACACAATAGATAACATTCATTTATATATGTGCAAAATTGTGAAAAAGCAATTTGTTATTATACTGTATGAAATATTTATCCTGTCAGTTGGTTGTCTTGTGTATATGTCAAATATTGACTCTCTAAAATCTTCTGAAGGCAAAAAGACACTTGTGTTATTCACGAAGATTTCAGAAGTGTGTCCAAGAAGGTCACCCCATCAAGGAAACAAAGGACCGTCGGGTTCACTTATTAAAATCTCCTCGAGGAAGTATTTGACATGTCGCCCACTTGACACTGTCCGAAGCCATGACTCGAAACATGCTTCATTCACTTCTGGCCTGTGTTGTAAACACTCCCTAAAAAAACACATGAACTAGACGGTAGAGCGACTGTCTCGCTTCATGCAGGTCGGCGTTCAATCCCCGACCATCCAAGTGGTTGGGAACCATTCCTTCTCCCTCCTGGACCCATCCCAAATCCTTATCCTGACCCCTTCCCAATGCTATATAGTCGTAATGGCTTTGCGCTTTCCCCTGATAATTCCCTACCTCCCTCCCTAAATCAATGTCAACGAAGCACCTGACGTGACCTCACACAGGCCTAACTGTACACTAACGCACACTAGATAACATTCATTTATATATGTGCAAAATTGTGAAACAGCAATTTGTTATTATACTGTATGAAATATTTATCCTGTCAGTTGGTTGTCTTGTGTATATGTCAAATATTGACTTTCTAAAATCAACATAAGAATGTCACTTACAGCTTGGGCTGGAGGCTATGGTGGCATCCATATGATAGTGATAGTAGCATCCACCACCATGATAGTGGTGGCATCACTATGCCCGAACACCTATTGTTGATTGACTATGACCAAAATATATGACAACATTTGTATTTTGTATACAATCCTAAAAATGACATTTGAACAGGTCTGGATATTGAGACAAAGTGGATTCGGTCCCTGATGGCAGTGGAAGTGAAACGTTATTAAACAGATACATGTATACATGTTACATAATGGAGTCCATTTTTTTCGGGCAGAATTATTTGGTTAATTAAGTAAATGAGCTAATTAGGCCTATGAAGCTTGATCCCTAATTCTACCCAACACTTGCATCAAAGGGAATGGTGGCGCAGTTGACCCCACAGGCCACCCAAGTGCACTTGGTCTTTGGAAGACTGCAGCACAAGATGTTACCAGGGCGATAGAAGCGCTCAAATATAATCCCTACAAGGAGCAAGTGTACATACGTCAGCACAAGACAACACGGCCGTGTGCAGACTGCACTGACTAAATATGTCCGCTCATTAGGTAGTGTGATAGGAGACCCTTAGAGGAAGAACCGTAGACTTGAGTGTCCTCATCATGTAGGAAACTACAATTAAGCTCTACAAGGGTCGAGACTGCCAGGAAGATGAAGATATTTGGTCAGAAGCAGTTAGGAACCTTCACCAAAGGAATCCACTAAGAACGAACCGATCAGGTTGAAGCCATTCGTCGCAATAAACTCAAGGTGTTTGGAAGCCTCAGCTCCAACACTACAAGACAAAGGTAAACCACTAACTGGCGTCCCTGAAGAATTATGTTGAACTTCTCGTGGCAACATTGGATGGCCGGACGGGTGTCTTTAGTTCTTGCATCACAAAACCCAGACGTGCTTTACACCACAACTGATGGTGGAAGCCTCCGCCTAGCTGCCTAAGGTGACGTTCGTGCAAGCCTGCAAGACATTTCCATGGCCCCTCTAGAAGCTCCTATTGCCATCATTCAGATGTAGAAGCAACGTCCTGGTAAGAACTTGGATGAGTATATCAGGCATATCATCATCTAATCGGATGTAACAATCCTGGATTAAAAGTTAACACCTTCACTGAGGATTCATTGAAAGCCTTTCTAAGCAATGGATTGCAGCAAGACGGAGGTATTCAAGTACCTGTCAGAAGCTGTCCTCAAATGGCTCAACAAGGAAGATAAACAACTTGCCATCACTAACGGGAAGGAAGCCCTTTACAAGCAAGCAGTTCCATACACAAAGTCCTCTATAAGTAACACTTCCATACACACAGCCCTCTACAAGCAAGCAGTTCCATACACACAGCCCTCTACAAGCAACACTTCCATACACACAGCCCTCTACAAGTAGCACTTCCATACACACACACAGCCCTCTACAAGCAACACTTCCAGTCATGTATGCGAGGGAAACTTCTCCCCACAGATATACCATAGGACACGGTGTAAACATCAACTACGCCAAGTGATGGGGTCTGTTTTATTCAAAGAAACAGTTCCTGATTTTGTGTTACAATGTGAATGAAACAGATATTTAAGTTTTATCCTCTTAAATATACTGTTTATAAATAAAATATCCATCAGTAAAAATATTATTTTTTTCCTTTCACATTTCAGGCAATCACACACAGGTCATCTACGTTTTCTTTCATGATCAGTTTCACAGTCACTATCACATGGCAGCCATTTTGTGAGAAGGTTGTGGTGACCCTCACACAGGACACTTCCTATGCCT
Source organism: Procambarus clarkii (assembly GCF_040958095.1). NCBI lineage: Eukaryota > Metazoa > Arthropoda > Malacostraca > Decapoda > Cambaridae > Procambarus > Procambarus clarkii. Next base: position 59,389,525 of record NC_091153.1, read on the forward strand.
CACTATCCACATCTATTCCTAGTAAACAGATTTATCTACGTGATAACGATTTTATCACAAAACTAACCAATCATTCGCTATCTCGCACCGCTAACAACAAAGCCTCGTGAGATAACTCTCTGGAAGACATCTCATAATATAAATTTATTTCGATATATTCCTCTCTGGGCAGTGTCTGATCAATTTGTTAATGTGTTCAGAACACGTCGGCATAAAACCTATTTGCCAGTAATTGTTAAAGTTACGCATTTAGTACGGTGTTAACCTTAAGTTTACCTGGACATGGTTCTTAGAGTTGTTCTTCTCTCCAAGCTCAACCTGGGACCAGGCTCGTCTTGTGATAACTTGATCAAGAAGTGCTGTTGTGAGGAGCAGTCCGCAGGCCCACGCACCCAACGCAACAACAAGACACTCACTTATTATATAATAAAAATAATAATAATAATAATTTATTCACAAGACGGTACAATGGGTTGGTGAGATTACATAAGATTGTTATTTGTACATTCTTGCAAAGTCACTAACACGCATAGCCTTTTGGGCAGATATTTACAGCTGAAGTGCACTACGGCCTAAATATATATTTTACGCTGCAGGACTAATTCAGATTTCTGAATCGATGAATCTGTCTCGTTCAAGAACAACACTGAGAGATGCATAACAGTGTCAGGAGGTTGTAGATACTAAACTGAAAGTCGAAAAAGCGATCCATTTGAAAATATGCAATGTTGCAAGTGGGTTTTTGCATCTCTCCTCGCAATTCTTATCACGTGGCTCTTCCTCACTAAATGTTTTCCATTCTCTCTTATTTTTACGACGTGATAGGGGATAGACAGGGAGAGGAGGGATAGGTGGACGACGTGTATAAACTTTGTTTTGATATATAGTGCAAACAAAAATATATATTTTTATTTAAATTGTAATTTATCGAGGCCAGTGTTGAAGGAATAAAGTGGTGAATGTATGCTTTTGATAAACAGAAACGCATGTACACCTATTGCCAGCTCTCTTTCTCTCTCTCTCTCTCTTTCTCTCTCTCTCTCTCTCTCTCTCTCTCTCTCTCTCTCTCTCTCTCTCTCTCTCTCTCTCTCTCTCTCTCTCTCTCTCTCTCTCTCTCTCTCTCTCTCTCTCTCTCTCTCTCTCTCTCTCTCTATATATATATATATATATATATATATATATATATATATATATATATATATATATATATATATAACCCATATGTAACTCCTTTTTTGTAACAAAGTTCAAATAAAGTAAATATATATGTGTACATACAAAAGAATGGGGGTGGTAGGAGAAGATAATATTAATGTTCAGTGAGAAACCACAAGGTCTCCTCTGAATACTTTTTATTTTCTTCTCCGAGGCTATGGGTCCCCACATTGGCACCAGAGGTGGTACCATAACAAACTAAAAAAAAATATATATATATATATATATATATATATATATATATATATAGGGAATATATATATATATATATATATATATATATATATATATATATATATATATATATATATATATATATATATATATATATATATATATATATATATATATATATATATATATATATATATATATATATATATATATATATATATATATATATATATATATATAGGGAACATAGGGAACAGGGAGAGGCCTAGGGGACGGACGTGTGGCGGAGGAGCTGCTGCCTTCTCAGCCATTACCCTGAGACATCTTGGCCTCACCGTACCAAGACTCAACCATATTCACCGTGAATACACCAAGCAGACGTGGGAGTGGCCGGAAGTGCCTACGGTGTACCATCTATGTGAAAACTTATCAAAACATGTGGGTTGGCAGTGTGGAGTCATGGAGGCTGTAGTGAGGGGCCAGGATGGACCCTGCAGGCCTCCCATAGTGAGGGGAGGTGGGGGGTGGGTGAGGGGTGTTGTGTGGTCAGGAGAGAGAGGTGGGGGTTACGCGTGTGCCAAACAGTGTTTTGTGTTTTTCTTTTTTGAAAGTTTTGCTGAACAAGTTACGTTGTCAGCGATAATTGGCGCAACATATCTATCATATTGTGAGTATATCACACGTGCAGTGAGTCAGATTACAAGTGTGTGATTCATTCATTATTGTGCAGTGATATACGGGGAAATTATACCAGTGTTAGTGTCGCCCAGACCCCCGCCCCCACCCAGCGCCCAGGCCGGGAAGTACCTGCTCTCCCCCTCCTACCCCACCCCACCACGTCGCCTCCCCACCCACGAGGCCACCTTGCCACCCGCCCATAGAAGCCGGGAGGCTCCCATGTGTGTCTACGCTACCCACCCACCCAATGTATACCCACATATTGTGTAGTGGGTGTATACCCACACTTTGTATAGAGGTGGTATATGTATTACCACTCACCTGAGTAGTAAGTGCCACGGCCAGCTGATCACCCTCCCAGCCTCCAACCGCCGCCCACCCTCCAGTCTCCACCCGCCGTCCACCTTCCCGCCCAGCGCCCGCCCAGCGCCAGCCCAGCGCCCGCCCATGTCGCAGCTCCCAACAGATAGCCAGGCTTCTCCAAGCCAAGATGAGCCATCAAACAGGGGTAGACAAGGTAGATGTCAGACGTGTGACCGGGTATGCTATATCCGGTTGAGTGACGATAATGTGCGCATTCATTACCACAACGGAGCCAGGTGTTTGGGTTCTGGGCGCCCTCCCAGGGAGAACACCAATCAACAGCCCACACCGCCCGTAAGGCAAAACACCTCCCAGACCTTCTTTCCCACAGAAAATTTATTAGAAGCTATCAAAGCAACATCGGCCAGAACCTTGCAACACATCCCTAAAGCAGCCCGCCCCCATGCAGCAGCCAAATTATCTGCCCTCCTGAGAAAGGTCAACGACTCTCCTGGAACGACCCAAGCATGGCACAACCTCCTAATGTTTGGCAACATATGTCTAGCCACCCCTGCAAGGAGAGACAAAACCTTAGCTGCCTCAGTCATCAAAGCTATAAATGATTTTCCCAGGGAGGACAACCAGGTGCGCCTTCCCACTCGCGCGAGAAACACCCACGGCAGGAAGAGCAACAGTGGCATATCCGAGACATCAAAAATGAGAACATCAGTCACCAAGAAAATAGAAGAAGGAAACACTATTGGCGCAATACGAGTCATCACCAGTGAGGACTCAATTGCCGACAGAGATGCCGCAACAGCTCAAGCCCTAAGGGAGAAACACCCACCCAGGGCTCCGCGTGAGGACGACATTGTACAAGTGGGGGCTACCGGAGCAGAACCTCTCTGGGTGGCTGAATCTGTGGTCCATAAAACAGCCATGTCCTTCCCTACAGGATCAGCAGGTGGGTTCACAGGACTAAAACCCAACCACCTCAAGCAAATGCTCAACCCTGCACTGGGTGACATTGCGAAGAACCTCTTGGTGGAACTAACCAGATTCACCAACACATGTCTATACCAGTGGCAACATACCAGCGTCCATAAGACCTATCTTTTTTGGAGCATCTCTCTGTGCTCTAAAGAAAAAGGATGGAGGGATCAGGCCAATAGCTGTGGGCAATTCTCTCCGGCGTCTCGTCGCAAAGGCAGCTGCAAGAACAGTTAGTGATGCAGCGGCCAACATGCTGAAGCCAAAACAGCTCGGGTTTGGCATTCCACAAGGGTGTGAGGCGGCAGCCCATGCAGCTCGAGCCTTCATCGCCAACATCACAGACGAAAAGGCCCTTATCAAGCTAGATTTCAAAAATGCCTTCAATTTGGTGCGGAGGGATGCTGTACTCCGTGCGGTTCGTAGTCATTTCCCTTCCCTCTACCCTTTTGTACATTCATGCTACAGTATGGATCTTAAGCTACTTTTTGGCGAACATGAAATTGACTCGCGAGAAGGCGTCCAACAGGGTGACCCCCTCGCTCCTCTCCTTTTCTGCTTAGTCATCAAACAAGTCACAGAGGTCCTGTCCAGCGAGCTTAACATCTGGTTCTTGGATGATGGTACCCTAGCTGGTTCCCAAGACTCCCTCCTGGAGGACATCAGAAAAATCCAGGAGCAAGGTGCAGTTTTAGGCCTCACCCTGAACCCTTCTAAATGTGAAATAATATGTTCCAACCAGGGCATCGTAGAGAGAATAGAGGGTCTTCTGCCAAATATCCATAAAACTAAACCTGAAGACAGCACACTCCTAGGAGCTCCCCTGGGGTTGAAAGCCATCGATGAGGTCCTTGATAAGAAAATCGCCGACCTTAAGAGGATGGATGGGAGGATTGAGGATATTGATGCTCATGATGCACTCTACCTCATCACCAGATGTCTGTCCCTCCCCAGGTTAACCTACTTTCTGAGGTGTTCACCATCTTACAGTAGCCAAAAACTAAGTGAGTATGACCGGTTACTGAAATCAATGCTAGAAAAAGCCCTTAACCTCTCTCTCGATGACCTACAGTGGAAACAAGCCTCTCTTCCCGTAAGACTTGGGGGCCTCGGAGTTCGAACAGCAACGCAAATCGCTGTTCCAGCCTTCCTGTAATACTTATCAGCATCCGACGACCTTGTGAAGGAAATTCTACCTGCCCACTTACATCAGCTGGCAGGTGTACATGATCCCAATTTTACACGCTGTGCCACAGAGTGGGCCTCTCGTGCAGGCCAATCACCTCAACCACCATCCCCAAAATCCCACAAGCAATCCAGCTGGGATGGTCCCATTGTAGACCAAGTTGCTGCAGAGTGCCTGGGTGCTGCAACAACACAACACGACATTGCTCGCCTCACAGCAGTAGCAGCACCACATGCAGGGGATTTCCTGTTAGCAACCCCAATGTCGGCAACTGGCACGCGTCTCACACCACACGCCCTCCGAATTGCTGTGGCCCTCCACCTTGCTGCCCCAATCCACACCAGATATAGGTGTATTTGCGGCGAGGTGGTGGCTGACAGGTACGGTCACCATGGCCTACTCTGCCAAAGCACAGGGGGATGGCACTCGAGGCACAGTGAAGTTAACGACATCATCAAGAGGAGCCTCACCACAGCTGGATGCCCAGCTGAAAGAGAGCCCCGTTACCTAACGCCCCGTAACTCTGATGCTCTTATTGGTCGCCCGGATAGTATCACAGTGAACCCCTGGAAGAATGGCAAGCAGTTGGTATGGGACTACACGTGCGTATCAACCCTGGCTAACACCTACATTAACCTCAGTGTTGCACAACCAGGTGGCGCTTCCACCCACAAGGAAGCAGCCAAATCCCGTAAGTATAAAGAACTGGATCACCACTACAATTTTGTCCCCATTGCTTCTGAGACGCTCGGCGCCTGGGGTAAAAGTGCTACCAGTTTTTTGAAGGAACTGGGTTCTAGGCTCATTGAAACAACAAGGGACCCGAGAGCTGCAAGCTTTCTTTTCCAGCGCCTCAGTGTGGCGATACAGAGGGGAAATGCGCACTGCATCCAGGGTTCCTGCCCGCCATCTGAGGAGCTGGAGGAACTCGACAACCTATGACAACCATCTTTGTAACCCATATGTAACTCCTTTTTTGTAACAAAGTTCAAATAAAGTAAATATATATGTGTACATACAAAAGAATGGGGGTGGTAGGAGAAGATAATATTAGTGTTCAGTGAGAAACCACAAGGTCTCCTCTGAATACTTTTTATTTTCTTCTCCGAGGCTATGGGTCCCCACATTGGCACCAGAGGTGGTACCCTCACAAAATTTTATATATATATATATATATATATATATATATATATATATATATATATATATATATATATATATATATATATATATATATATATATATATATATATATATATGTGTGTATATCACGAAAATAAACACGTGATTAAGAATGTGACAATGTCAGACCACGGAGGAAAAATGAAACAGGAAATTTCCTTAAGTACTTTCGTATATTAAATACATCTTCAGAAGGTCCAAGATGTATTTAATACCTTCTGAAGATGTCATATATATATATATATATATATATATATATATATATATATATATATATATATATATATATATATATATATATATATATATATATATATATATATATATATATATATATATATATATATATATATATATATATATATATATATATATATATATATATATATATATATATATATATATATATATATATATATATATATATATATATATATATATATATATATATATATATATATATATATATATATATATATATATATATATATATGTCGTACCTAGTAGCCAGAACCCACTTCTCAGCCTACTATGCAGGGCCCGATTTGCCTAATAAGCCAAGTTTTCATGAATTAATGTTTTTTCGACTACCTAACCTAACCTAACCTAACCTATAAAGATAGGTTAGGTTAGGTTAGGTAGGGTTGGTTAGGTTCGGTCATATATCTACGTTAATTTTAACTCCAATAAAAAAAAATTGACCTCATACATAATGAAATGGGTAGCTTTATCATTTAATAAGAAAAACATTAGAAAAAATATATTAATTCAGGAAAACTTGGCTTATTAGGCAAATCGGGCCTTTCATAGTAGGCTGAGAAGTGTGTTCTGGCTACTAGGTACGACATATATATATATATGCAGATAGTGGATCGATCCCCGATGCCCAAGAGGTTGGGCACCATGCCTTCCCCTCCGTCTCATCCCAGCTGCTTGTCCTCATATCCCCTCCAAGTCTTGTATAGTCATACTGGCTTAGCGCTTTCTAAAATTTCCTTTCCTCCCTAAGCCTCTTCATATTTATCACAATGGTCATAAACTCACACAAATAATAAGTGGATAACACTAGTGTCAACCTTACCATAGGCCTCTCCAGCCTATGGTAACGTTAACCAATTTCAATGGTTTGAACTCTTCTCAACGCTTGGGGCACAATTCCCTCAGCAACTTGTCATGTCGTTCCCTTGTTAGGTTCCGTTCACTGGAGCTACTTATGCCAGGAGTGTAGTGGAGTATTCGTTTCTGGAACCCACGGAGGGTGTTGTTAGCGACTTAATAAAACACAACCAGTAACTGCAACATTAATGCAATTACAATATTGCTAGCAACGTGTAGAAATGTACCAACAATGAAAACTATTAATAACTAGGTAAGAGTGACTGAGAATCACAAAGACGCTCTCTAATATTTAGCAAACACTGGAGGGAGGACAGCGAGGGAGAATCAGGACCAGTGAAGCACACACACACACACACACACAGTTGAGGTCAGACAGCCGCGGAGGTCAGAAGGGTCTGGGAAGCTCTTGCGTAGCTAGTGAATTGGGGGGAATACTCAGTGTATATGCGTATATGAATGTATATGAGTGATTGAATAACTAGTAAGCTCACTCAAACCACAAGAAAGTGAAGAAAAACAGTACAAACACCACCACTGAAAATAAGTGTTGAGTACATCGTGGTATTGTGAAATTGTGGAGCCGGAGTGACCTCACCACTAGTGACCTCACCAGCTGTGACGCGGGACGCAGGGACCTCACATCTTGACCAGCCGCGTGGAGTACTTTCTCGTCTGTTTGTGCTGCAGATTGTGCAAGGTATTGAGGAGCGCCTTTTTGGCTAGGTTGTTACTGCAATGACTAGATCAGGAAGGGGTTCAAGGTCAATCACCTGCAGGGATGAGGAAGAGGACAGATTTATAGACAAATTAATAGGGAAATTTGTAGAGAGAAGGAGCGATTGGATGGAGGATCTAATCCAAGGGATTAAAAGCGAGTTATTTCAGCAAATACAGGATGCGGTAGAGAGGCAGAAACAAGAACTTATGCACTATATTCAGGAAGAGATTAGGAAGGGAAGAGAGGACTGGGAGAGGGAATGTGCTCGGATCACAAACGAATTAGGAAGGATTGACAGCATGGCTAAGGACAGAGGATTAGTGGGGGATGGGTTAGTGACTGCGGTTGGGATGGAGAATCCCCAGGGGACAGGCTACCAGCATGACAATGAATTACTGAGGAGACGGTCTATTATAATACATGGATTATTCGAATCTGGGGCACCAACAAGACAAGAGAGAATAAAGACGGAAAAATATGAATTGCATGAGATATTGAGATGTATTGAAGCCGGAAGGGCAGAACACGAGGTGGATATCAGCCGGCGGGTTGGACCATACAATTGTACCAAGAATAGACCTGTTCTGGTGCAATTCTCCAATGAGGAGGCTGTGGAGTACATAATGAGGAACAAGCATTTACTCAGAGGAAGTGAAACCCATTACAATGTGTTTATAGAGAGGTTTATGACGAAAGTTAAGCAAATAGCCCACAAGAATAGATGGCAACAACGACACCGAACTAGCCTCTCAGGTAGTCTCACCTCCCAGGTCACATCCCAGGTCACCTCCCAGGCCACCTCCCAGGTCACCTCCCAGGTCGCATCCTCCCCAACTCAGCACTCCTATACCTCCCCCCTGCCTCAGCCCCCCAAATCCCCCCTGTCCCTTCCACATTTGCACCTCCCCAACGATTCCCCTGCCCCTGCTACATCACACCTGTCAACGACCCCAGTGGGTCAAGCCATGCCCTCCCCAATCCCACCTTCCCATCCCCACTCCCCAACTACCCCTTCCTACTCCCCTGCCCCTTCTACCCCATTGACTTCAATTCCATCTACTCCATCCCAGCTTCCACTGCACCCCTCTTCCACTCACCCCCAAACCCCACCCAACCCTCACCTCTCCTATGCACCTCCAGCCCACATTTAACCCCCTCACCTTGTGACCCCCTAACACCTTCCCCCATCTCCCTCTTCCCCTCTTCTACCCCAAACCCCCACCTACCCCCGATTCCCCCTAACTAATACACCCTCTCTTCCACTCCCAGCACCCATGCTCCATTCTCATCTCAGCCCTCTGCCCTCAGTATCCCTCTCACACCCAACCTCTCAACCTCTATCTGACTCTCAGTCTCACTCTATTTCTCAACCCCCCTATGCTATTCAGACCCATTATGCCCTTCCTACCCCCCTAGATGCCCAGACCCCATTCGCCTACCAGGAACTCCCAGGCACCCCCCTAGCACCCCCCCCATTCACCCCCACAGCCCCCACTCGCCCCCCAGACACCCCCCAGTTCCCCCCAGACCCCCGGTGAAACGGGGAACTCTGACACCTGAGTTTCCAAGAAGAGTCTCAAGGTTTGGTACACCAATGCTGATGGGGTAGCCAATAAAGCAGAAGAGATAAAAGAAAGAGTTAGTGAGGCAGACCCAGACATCGTGGCAATAGTGGAAACTAAAATAAATGGCATAATCTCGGATGCAATCTTTCCAGAGGGGTACCAGGTGATAAGAAAAGAAAGGACACAGAGACAGGGAGGAGGAGTGGCACTCCTAATAAAGCAGAAATGGAAGTTTGAAGAGCTGGAAAATCCGGGTACCAATGAAAGCACGAGCTTCATACATGGAACTCTGACAGTGGATGGGAAGAAGATTGTAATCTTGATACTCTACAATCCCCACCAAACAGTAGAAGGCCCAGGCAGGAGTACGAAGACAGCAACAAGACATGTATAGATGAACTGCAGAGGGCAGCAACTATAGCGCATAGAATGAGAGCGAAGCTGCTGGTCATGGGGGACCTAAATCACGGAGAGATAAATTGGGAAACGAGGAATCCCCATGGCGGGGAGGAGACCTGGGGAGCGAAGCTGGTAGACGTTATTGACAGGAATTTCCTAACACAGCATGTGAAAGAAGATACTAGGGAAAGAGGAGGGGATACGCCCAGCCTATTAGATCTCATTTTCACCCAGAATGTAGAAGACATCGAGCAGTTGGAACATGAAATACCACTAGGAGCTAGTGACCATTGAGTCCTAGTCTTTGACTACATGATGGAGCTTAAAATTGTGACCAAAGGACAAGAGGTCCGGGAAAGGAGACTTGATTACAGAAAAGGGGACTATAGAAAGATAAGGGACTACCTGGGAGAAGTGCAGTGGGAGGAAGAACTTAGAGGAAAAACAGTGCAAGGTATGATGAACCATGTCATATTGAAATGCAAGGAGGCCGAAGAGAGATTTATTCCAACAATAAAGTGAAAAAGCAGGAGGGAATATAATAACCCATGGTTTAATAGACAGTGTCAGGAAGCAAAGGTGAGAAGCAGGAGGGAGTGGAGGAAGTACAGAAGACAAAGGACAGAGGACAACAGGATTAGATGTAACAGAGCTAGGAATGATTACATTAACATAAGACGAGTGTCGGAAAGAAATTATGAAAATGATATTGCAGTCAAAGCGAAAAAGCAACCTAAATTACTACATAGCCATATAAGAAGGAAGATGTCGGTAAATGACCAAGTGACAAGACTGAGGAAAACAGAAGGGGCATATACAGAAAGCGACAAGGAAATCTGCGAGGTACTGAATGTAAAATTCCATGGAGTGTTCACAACCGAGCCTGAGCAGCTCCCATTGTTAGAAGAGATTACCCAAGATGAAAGACTATCAGATATAGAGGTGACAGCAGAGGATGTAATGAAACAGTTGACAACACTGGATGCAAATAAAGCTGTTGGACCAGACAAAGTATCACCGTGGATACTTAAAGAGGCAGCGCAGGCTCTCAGCGTGCCTCTGGCAATGATCTTTAATGAGTCACTTATGTCGGGAGAATTGCCCAGTTGCTGGAAGGAGGCAAATGTCGTACCGATTTTCAAAAAAGGTGATAGGAAGAAGGCACTTAACTACAGACCCGTATCACTGACAAGCATCCCCTGCAAAATACTTGAAAGAATAATTCGGCTAAGACTTGTTGAGCACCTGGAGAGCATTGGGTTTGTAAACAAGCACCAACATGGGTTCTGGACAGGGAAATCATGCCTAACAAACCTTTTAGAATTCTATGATAAAGTAACAAGGATAAGGCAGGACAGAGAAGGCTGGGCAGACTGCATATTTCTTGACTGCCATAAGGCCTTTGATACAGTGCCGCACATGAGACTGCTATACAAACTTGAGAGGCAGGCAGGAGTAAGCAGAAAGGCCCTAGTATGGGTGAAGAACTACCTAACAGGATGGAGCCAGAGGGTAATGGTAAGGGGCGAGAAGTCGGACTGGCGAACAGTAACAAGTGGAGTACCTCAAGGATCGGTGCTGGGATCAATCCTCTTTCTAATTTACGTAAATGATATGTTTACAGGAGTGGAATCATACATGTCAATGTTTGCGGATGACGCAAAATTAATGAGAAGAGTTGTGACAGACGAGGATTGTAGGATCGTCCAAGAGGACTTAAACAGGTTGCAGAGATGGTCAGGGAAATGGCTACTGGAGTTTAACACCAGTAAATGTAAAATTATGGAAATGGGATCAGGTGACAGGAGACCAAAGGGACAGTACACAATGAAGGGGAACAGCCTACCTGTAACGATTCGAGAAAGAGACCTGGGAGTGGATGTGACACCTAATCTAACTCCTGAGGCACATATATAAGTAGGATAACGACAGCAGCGTACTTTACACTGGCGAAAATGAGAACTTTATTCAGAAACCTAAATGAGGAGGCTTTTAGGGCGCTTTACACTGCCTACGTGAGACCCGTCTTAGAGTATGCCGCGCCATCATGGAGCCCCCACCTGAAGAAACACATAAAGAAACTGGAGAAGGTTCAGAGTTTTGCGATGAGGCTTGTCCCAGAGTTACAAGGGATGGGATATGAAGAGCGTCTGAAGGAACTGAACCTTACGACACTAGAGAAAAGAAGGGAGAGAGGAGATATGATAGAGACATATAAAATACTCAGGGGAATTGACAAAGTGTAAATAGATGAAATGTTCACACGTAATAATAACAGAATGAGGGGACATGGGTGGAAACTGGAAACTCAGATGAAATGTTCACACGTAATAATAACAGAATGAGGGGACATGGGTGGAAACTGGAAACTCAGATGAGTCACAGAGATGTTAGGAACTTTTCTTTTAGCGTGAGAGTAGTGGAAAAATGGAATGCACTTGGGGAACAGGTTGTGGAAGCAAATATTATTCATACTTTTAAAACTAGGTATGATAGGGAAATGGGACAGGAGTCATTGTTGTAAACAACCGATAGCTGGAAAGGCGGGATCCAAGAGTCAATGCTCGATCCTGCAAGCACAAATAGGTGAGTACAAATAGGTGAGTACACACACACGCACGCGCGCTCTTTGGTCCACCATAGAGGCGGGACCAAGGAGCCAAAGCTCAACCCCACAAACACAAATAGGTGACTACACACACATACACGCGCGCAGGCCATTTAAGTGGACAGCTCTCGGAGGTCATAGTCCTAAGGGCTTCGATTCCCGATCAAGGAAGAAACACATATGAGTTCTCTTCATCTGATGAGGCTGTTCACCTTGCTATAAACAAGTACCTAGGAGTACCCGACCCATAGTGGGTATGGGCTGCAACCTTGGAATGTGTGTGAGAGAGAGAAATATATATGTAGCAAATGCCATAGAGGAAAATAGGTTGGCAGTACATTAGACAACCCGAAGGATAGAGAGGTGGGGTCCAAGAGCTAACAGCGCTCTCCTGCAGGCACAAATACTAAATATACAGCATCACACACACACACACACACACACACACACACACACACACACACACACACACACACACACACATACACACACACACACACACACACACACACACACACACACACACAGTTGAGGTCAGACAGCCGCGGAGGTCAGAAGGGTCTGGGAAGCTCTTGCGTAGCTAGTGAATTGGGGGGAATACTCAGTGTATATGCGTATATGAGTGTATATGAGTGATTGAATAACTAGTAAGCTCACTCAAACCACAAGAAAGTGAAGAAAAACAGTACAAACACCACCACTGAAAATAAGTGTCGAGTACATCGTGGTATTGTGAAATTGTGGAGCCGGAGTGACCTCACCACTAGTGACCTCACCAGCTGTGACGCGGGACGCAGGGACCTCACATCGTGACCAGCCGCGTGGAGTACTTTCTCGCCTGTTTGTGCTGCAGATTGTGCAAGGTATTGAGGAGCGCCTTTTTGTCTAGATTGTTACTGCAATGACTAGATCAGGAAAGGGTTCAAGGTCAATCACCAGCAGGGATGAGGAGGAGAACAGATTTATAGACAAATTAATAGGGAAATTTGTAGAGAGAAGGAGCGATTGGATGGAGGATCTAATCCAAGGGATTAAAAGTGAGTTATTTCAGCAAATACAGGATGCGGTAGAGAGGCAGAAACAAGAACTTATGCTCTTTGTTCAGGAAGAGATTAGGAAGGGAAGAGAGGACTGGGAGAGGAAATGTGCTCGTATCACAAACAAATTAGGAAGGATTAACTGCATGGCTAAGGACAGAGGATTAGTGGGGGATGGGTTAGTGACTGCGGTTGGGATGGAAAATCCCCAGGGGACAGGCTACCAGCATGACACTGAATTACTGAGGAGACGATCTATTATAATACATGGATTATTCGAATCTGGGGCACCAACAAGACAAGAGAGAATAGAAACGGAAAAATACGAATTGCATGAGATATTGAGATGTATTGGAGCAGGAATGGCAGAACACGAGGTGGATATCAGCCGCCGGGTTGGACCTTACAATTGTACCAAGAATAGACCTGTTCTGGTGCAATTCTCCAATGAGGAGGCTGTGGAGTACATAATGAGGAACAAGCATTTACTCAGAGGAAGTGAAACCCATTACAATGTGTTTATAGAGAGGTTTATGACGAAAGATGAGCAAATAGCCCACAAGAATAGATGGCAACAACGACACCGAACTAGCCTCTCAGGTAGTCTCACCTCCCAGGTCACATCCCAGGTCACCTCCCAGGCCACCTCCCAGGTCGCATCCTCCCCAACTCAGCCCTCCTATACCTCCCCCCTGCCTCAGCCCCCCAAAACCCCCTGTCCCTTCCACATTTGCACCTCCCCAACGATTCCCCTGCCCCTGCTACATCACACCTGTCAACGACCCCAGTGGGTCAAGCCATGCCCTCCCCAAACCCACCTTCACATCCCCCCTCCCCAACTACCCCTTCCTACTCCCCTGCCCCTTCTACCCCATTGACTTCAATTCCATCTACTCGATCCCAGCTTCCACTGCACCCCTCTTCCACTCACCCCCAAACCCCACCCAACCCTCACCCCTCCTATGCACCTCCAGCCCACATTTAACCCCCTCACCTTGTGACCCCCTAACACCTTCCCCCATCTCCCTCTTTCCCTCTTCTACCCCAAACCCCCACCTAATCCTGATTTCCCCCTAACTAATACACCCTCTCTTCCACTCCCAGCACCCATGCTCCATTCTCATCTCAGCCCTCTGCCCTCAGTATCCCTCTCCCACCCAACCTCTCAACCTCTATCTGACTCTCAGTCTCACTCTATTTCTCAACCCCCCTATGCTATTCAGACCCCTAACTTTCAGACCCATTATGCCCTTCCTACCCCCCTAGATGCCCAGACCCCATTTGCCTACCAGGCACTCCCAGGCACCCCTCTAGCACCCCCCCATTCACCCCCACAGCCCCCACTTGCCCCCCAGACACCCCCCAGTTCCCCCAGACCCCTGGTGAAAGGGGGGAACTCTGACACCCGAGTTTCCAAGAAGAGTCTCAAGGTTTGGTACACCAATGCTGATGGGGTAGCCAATAAAGCAGAAGAGATAAAAGAAAGAGTTAGTGAGGCAGACCCAGACATAGTGGCAATAGTGGAAACTAAAATAAATGGCATGACCTCGGATGCAATCTTTCCAGAGGGGTACCAGGTGATAAGAAAAGAAAGGACACAGAGACAGGGAGGAGGAGTGGCACTCCTAATAAAGCAGAAATGGAAGTTTGATGAGCTGGAAAATCCGGGTACCAATGAGAGCACGAGCTTCATACATGGAACTCTGACAGTGGATGGGAAGAAGATTGTAATCTTGATACTCTACAATCCCCCACCAAACAGTAGAAGGCCCAGGCAGGAGTACGAGGACAGCAACAAGACATGTATAGATGAACTGCAGAGGGCAGCAACTATAGCGCATAGAATGAGAACGAAGCTGCTGGTCATGGGGGACCTAAATCACGGATAGATAGATTGGGAAACGAGGAATCCCCATGGCGGGGAGGAGACCTGGGGAGCGAAGCTGGTAGACGTTATTGACAGGAATTTCCTAACACAGCATGTGAAAGAAGATACTAGGGAAAGAGGAGGGGATACGCCCAGCCTATTAGATCTCATTTTCACCCAGAATGTAGAAGACATCGAGCAGTTGGAACATGAAATACCACTAGGAGCTAGTGACCATTGTGTCCTAGTCTTTGACTACATGATGGAGCTTAAAATTGTGACCAAAGGACAAGAGGTCCGGGAAAGGAGACTTGATTACAGAAAAGGGGACTACAGAAGGATAAGGGACTACCTGGGAGAAGTGCAGTGGGAGGAAGAACTAAGAGGAAAAACAGTGCAAGGTATGATGAACCAAGTCATATTGAAATGCAAGGAGGCTGAAGAGAGATTTATTCCAACAATAAAGGAAAAAAGCAGGAGGGAATATAATAACCCATGGTTTAATAGACAGTGTCAGGAAGCAAAGGTGAGAAGCAGGAGGGAGTGGAGGAAGTACAGAAGACAAAGGACAGAGGACAACAGGATTAGATGTAACAGAGCTAGGAATGATTACATTAACATAAGACGAGTGTCGGAAAGAAATTATGAGAATGATATTGCAGTCAAAGCGAAAAAGCAACCAAAATTACTACATAGCCATATAAGAAGGAAGATGTCGGTAAATGACCAAGTGACAAGACTGAGGAAAACAGAAGGGGCATATACAGAAAGCGACAAGGAAATCTGCGAGGTACTGAATGCAAAATTCCATGGAGTGTTCACAACCGAGCCTGAGCAGCTCCCATTGTTAGAAGAGATTACCCAAGATGAAAGACTATCAGATATAGAGGTGACAGCAGAGGATGTAATGAAACAGTTGACAACACTGGATGCAAATAAAGCTGTTGGACCAGACAAAGTATCACCGTGGATACTTAAAGAGGCAGCGCAGGCTCTCAGCGTGCCTCTGGCAATGATCTTTAATGAGTCACTTATGTCGGGAGAATTGCCCAGTTGCTGGAAGGAGGCAAATGTCGTACCGATTTTCAAAAAAGGTGATAGGGAGGAGGCACTTAACTACAGACCCGTATCACTGACAAGCATCCCCTGCAAAATACTTGAAAGAATAATTAGGCTAAGACTTGTTGAGCACCTGGAGAGCATTGGGTTTGTAAACAAGCACCAACATGGGTTCTGGACAGGGAAATCATGCCTAACAAACCTTTTAGAATTCTATGATAAAGTAACAAGGATAAGGCAGGACAGAGAAGGCTGGGCAGACTGCATATTTCTTGACTGCCAAAAGGCCTTTGATACGGTACCGCACATGAGACTGCTATACAAACTTGAGAGGCAGGCAGGAGTAAGCGGAAAGGCCCTAGTATGGGTGAAGAACTACCTAACAGGAAGGAGCCAGAGGGTAATGGTAAGGGGCGAGAAGTCGGACTGGCGAACAGTAACAAGTGGAGTACCTCAAGGATCGGTGCTGGGACCAATCCTCTTTCTAATTTACGTAAATGATATGTTTACAGGAGTGGAATCATACATGTCAATGTTTGCGGATGACGCAAAATTAATGAGAAGAGTTGTGACAGACGAGGATTGTAGGATCCTCCAAGAGGACTTAAACAGGCTGCAGAGATGGTCAGGGAAATGGCTACTGGAGTTTAACACCAGTAAATGTAAAGTTATGGAAATGGGATCAGGTGACAGGAGACCAAAGGGACAGTACACAATGAAGGGGAACAGCCTACCTGTAACGATTCGAGAAAGAGACCTGGGAGTGGATGTGACACCTAATCTAACTCCTGAGGCACATATAAATAGGATAACGACAGCAGCGTACTCTACACTGGCGAAAATTAGAACTTCATTCAGAAACCTAAATGAGGAGGCTTTTAGGGCGCTTTACACTGCCTACGTGAGACCCGTCTTAGAGTATGCCGCGCCATCATGGAGCCCCCACCTGAAGAAACACATAAAGAAACTGGAGAAGGTTCAGAGGTTTGCGACGAGGCTTGTCCCAGAGTTACGAGGGATGGGATATGAAGAGCGGCTGAAGGAACTGAACCTTACGACACTAGAGAAAAGAAGGGAGAGGAGATATGATAGGGACATATAAAATACTCAGGGGAATTGACAAAGTGGAAATAGATGAAATGTTCACACGTAATAATAACAGAACGAGGGGACATGGGTGGAAACTGGAAACTCAGATGAGTCACAGAGATGTTAGGAAGTTTTCTTTTAGCGTGAGAGTAGTGGAAAAATGGAATGCACTTGGGGAACAGGTTGTGGAAGCAAATACTATTCATACTTTTAAAACTAGGTATGATAGGGAAATGGGACAGGAGTCATTGCTGTAAACAACCGATAGCTGGAAAGGCGGGATCCAAGAGTCAATGCTCGATCCTGCAAGCACAAATAGGTGAGTACATATAGGTGAGTACACGCAGTTCATCAGTTAATTGACAGTTGAGAGGCGGGACCAAAGAGCCAGAGCTCAACCCCCGCAAGCACAATTAGGTGAGTACAATTAAATGAGTACACACACACCGAAGGAAGGGTCCCACAAATCGCTACTAGAGTTTAACTCGAGGAAGTGCAAAGTGATGAAGACAAGCGTAGGGAGCAGGAGGCTGAACACAAGGTACCAGCTGGGAGAGGAAATCCTTCAGGAGTCAGGACAAGAGAAAGATCTTTGGGTTGATATTACACCAGATCAGTCCCCTGAAGCCCACATCAAGAGGATAACATCAGCGGCGTATGCAAGGCTGGCGAACATAAGAACTGCCTTCAGAAACTTGTGTAAGGAATCATTCAGGACCTTGTATACCTCATATGTCAGACCAATACTGGAATATGCGACTCCAGCATGGGGTCCACATCTAGTCAAAAACAAAAGGAAGTTAGAAGAGGTTCAGAGGTATGGAACCAGGCTAGTCCCCGAGCTGAGAGGAATTAGCTATGAGGAAAGATTACTGGAACTGAACCTCATGACACTGGAAGACAGAAAAATTAGGTGAGACATGATCACTACCTACAAAATTCTCAGGAATTGACAGGGTATATAAAGATAAACTATTTAACACGGATGGTACGCGAACAAGGGGACACAGGTGGAAAATGAGTACCCAAATGAGCCACAGGGACATTAGAAAGAACTTTTTTCAGTGTTAATGTTGTTAACAGGGTCAGCAGGGGCCTGACAGCTGAGTGGACAGCGCTTCGGATTCGTAGTCCTGAGGGTCCAGGTTCGATCCCCGGTGGAGGCGGAAAAAAATGGACAGAGTTTCTTTCACCTTGATGCTTCTGTAACCTAGCAGTAAAATAGGTACCTGGGAGTTATACAGCTGCTACGGGCTGCTTCCTGGGGGGGGGGGGGTTATGGAGTGTAACAAAAATGAGGCCTGGTCGAGGACCGGGCCCCGGGGACGCTAAGCCCCGAAATCATCTCAAGATAACAAATGGAATGCATTAGGCAGTGATGTGGTGGAGGCTGACTCCATACCACTATCTACGTGAATGTGAACACTTGAGAGATATCAGAAATATGTGTAGAATAATAAACCCCACATTGTTTGAGTTAGGAAAACACTATTTGTCAAATATTGATGCTGTTCTTAAAAGACTTCCCCATTTTGCACCCGCAAGATAACGTAAGCTTTTAAGGGTTGATAGATGTTAATCTTCTTGTTTGAGGAGCTGTTCACTTGAGACAGTTAAGCAAGTCCCAGCTGTGTCTGGGTACAAGTGACAGGATGAACAACCCAGCGGGTTTTCTTCCTATTGGGGAGTGTTGTACATGCTGCTATGGTGGTGTGTCCACTCACAAGATGAGTGGCGCTGCCCAATAAACTCGCCCCTCGGGGCAAAATTTTAAAAAATTTAAAAAATGTCCATACACAGTTTCAAATGTAGATATGATAGAGCCCAGTAGGCTCAGGAATCTGTACACCAGTTGATTGACGGTTGAGAGGCGGGACGAAAGAGCCGGAGCTCAACCCCCGCAAGCACAACTAGGTGAGTACATAAATGGGACCTCGCGGCTGAGTGGACAGCGCTCTGGGGTCGTAGTCCAAAGTGCCCGGGTTTCATCTCCAGCAAAGGCAGAAACAAATGGACAGTTTCTTTCACCCTGGTGCTCCTGTTAACCTAGCAATAAATAGGTATCTGGGAGTTAGACAGCTACTACGGGCTGCTTTCTGGGGATGTGTGTGTGTGCGTGTGTTAGAGGAAATATATATAGTAGAAATAATAGAGGAAAAATAAATTGGTTAGAAAGGCGGGGTCCAAGAGCTAATATCTCGTTTCTGCAGATACAAATAGTAAATACACACACGCACAAACACACCTCCCTCCCACAACATACACACAAACACACCTCTCTTTCCCCACACAAACACACCTCCCCCACACACGCACGCCTAAAAATAAATACACCACCCCTTCAACTACCCAATTAAAGAAAACACGAGGAATTTCCAATCAACAATAGCAAAACAGGCGAGGAGGGTAATCAATACACTGTACTCCGTCACGGGGCTACAGCAACCACCAGCCGTCTCACCCAGTACCACGCTAGGGTCGTACTAGAAACTAGAAACCTAGAAACCAGAAACCAACGTACCAAATGTGGTAAGCAACGGCTCACAAAATTCCACTTTTTCTGTGCATCGGTTGGTTAGGTTAGGCGGGTGGTTTGGGTTCATACGTTTCTGGCTAGGATGTTGGATGTTGTACGTTGTGGCAGCTGGAGAGAAGAGTGACTACAGAGGGGTGTGCTGGAGCGGTGCACGCAACATCAAACTGCCTCCCGTTTGCAATCGCCTTTGTGGGTTATCTTGAGGTTATCTTGAGATGATTTCGGGGCTTTAGTGTCCCCGCGGCCCGGTCCTCGACCAGGCCTCCACCCCCAGGAAGCAGCCCGTGACAGCTGACTAACTCCCAGGTACCTATTTACTGCTAGGTAACAGGGGCATTTAGGGTGAAAGAAACTTTGCCCATTTGTTTCTGCCTCGTGCGGGAATCGAACCCGCGCCACAGAATTACGAGTCCTGCGCGCTATCCACCAGACTACGAGGTCATGGAGACGGAGTGCGTGAACATTCCCTGCTCTTTGTGTCACGGCTTGGTCCACGCTACTGTCACCTGCTCCCTACACCTTTATATATATATTATATATATATATATATATATATATATATATATATATATATATATTATATATATATTATATATATATATATATATATATATATATATTTATATATATTATATATATATATATATATATATATATATATATAATATATATATAATATATATATATATATATATATATATATTATATATATATATTTATATTCTCTGACTGCTAAGTCTGACTCCAGACACTCAGGAGGCAATAGGTGGGTGAGTGTGGGGGATGGGGAGAGTATAATGTCAGGAATACATATTACAGGCTCTTACAGGAAAAAGTATGAATGTCAGAATTTTTTTAATTTTAATACTTTATATTATTTACAAATCAAAAAGAAAATAAATAATTTCAACTCCTGTTAATACAATATTGCAAGATTCCTCGTGAGGGTCCCATTGACTCTATGTCAATTGGCATTCATTTTATTTATGCCAACGCACTATCCAACCATGTTGGACACTGTTACGTGGACCCTCGAAATACACTCCTCTCCCTACTATTAAAAGTCTCACTCCCCATTGACCATAGCCTAGAAGATACCTATTTTCGTTTGATAATAATTAGGAGGCGAGATGCCGAAGATTTGAATTGTTAAAGTTTTAAGCTCGGGTGGGGAAGTGGTGAGAGTCGGCCTTGCATGCGCATATGGCGGCTCGACTTAAGAGGCGACGACGAGGATTCCCGCCAAAATGTTCTGGGGAAAGGGCACCAAGTCTTACTGGTTTTGGGGAAAAGTTATTGGTCGAATGCGGGGGGGGGGGTGTCCAGTTTGACCAATCAGAGCTCCCTGGCATGACGTAATGTATGACGTCAGCGCCCTGGGTCTAGGTGGGAAACCCGCCCACTGTCTCTGTTTTCCTAAAGGTCAACGTGACAAGATGTGTCACATGTCGGTCCCGCACGGCAAAGTTTAAGCCACAAGGAGGGACGTCGAGCTTAGCAGTACTCAAGAGACATTTTAGCGGAGTCACTAGTCAACTTCTGGAACAAGATTAGGAGTGCTGGACTGAAACAGAAGGTCACAAGAGGCTCCGTGACGTCAGTGTACACCTAAGTGTCTCAAGAGGCGGTGCTGGGGGATCGAGTGTCAGTCCGCGGGCCGCTCCAGGTGTGGATATTGTGG
>NC_091153.1:59415930-59417722 GCF_040958095.1 Procambarus clarkii
GTTCAGTTTCTTCGCTTCCATACATGCCCTATTATACCATGGATTCTTCTGTTGCTTCGTTGTGTGTGTGTGTGTGTGTTTGTGCGCGCGCGCGCGTGTGTGTGTACTCACCTAATTGTGCTTACGGGGGTTGAGCTCTGGCTCTTTGGTCCCGCCTCTAAACTGTCAATCAACTGGTGTACAGATTCCTGAGCCTACTGGGCTCTATCATATCTACATTTGAAACTGTGTATGGAGTCAGCCTCCACCACATCACTGCCTAGTGCATTCCACCTGTTAACTACTCGTTTGTGTTTGTTTGTTTGTTTGTAGCCATAATCTGTGTGTATGTTATGCCCAATCTGTGTGTATGTTATGCCCAATCTGTGTGTGTGTGTGGTGTGTGTGTGTGTGTGTGTGTGTGTGTGTGTGTGGTGTGTGTGTGTGTGTGTGTGTGTGTGTGTGTGTGTGTTTTGTGTGTGTGTGTGTGTGTGTGTGTGTGTGTGTGTGTGTGTGTGTGTGTGTGTGTGTGTGTGTGTGTGTGTGTGTGTGTGTGTGTGTGTGTGTGTACTCACCCACCTAGTTGTACTCACCTAGTTGTGTTTGCGGGGGTTGAGCTCTGGCTCTTTGGTCCCTTAGCTCTGTGTGTGTGTGTGTGTGTGTGTGTGTGTGTGTGTGTGTGTGTACACCAAGGTGTGCATTTGTGTACGAGGCTGTGTGAAGACATTCTGATAATCGGGTCCCCTCTTGAATATCTGTTCTTCTCATTAAGGCCATTTAACCTTTGGAGGAGAGATCTGCTACCGTCATCTACCCATGGGAGAGGGAACTGCTACCATCATCTACCCGTGGGAGAGGGAACTGGTCCCGTCATCTTCCCATGGGAGAGGGAACTGCTCCCGTCATCTACTCGTGGGGGTGGGAGGCTCTCCCATCATCTACCCATGAGGGAGGGAGGTACTACCGTCATCTACCCATGGGGTAAGGAACTGCTACCATCATCTACCCATGAAGAGGAATCTGCTCCCGTCATCTACCCATGAGGGAGGGAGGTGCTACCATCATCTACCCATGAGGGAGGGAGGTGCTACCATCATTTACCCATGAGGGAGGGAGGTGCTACCATCATCTACCCATGGAGAGAAATCTGCTCCTGTCATCTACCCGTGAGGGAAGGAGGTGCTACCATCATCTACCCATGAGGGAGGGAGGTGCTACCATCATCTACCCATGAGGGAGGGAGGTGCTACCATCATCTACCCATGAGGGAGGGAGGTGCTACCATCATCTACCCATGAGGGAGGGAGGTGCTACCATCATCTACCCATGAGGGAGGGAGATACTACACACATATATATATATATTATAGCTATGTGAGGTATATATACCGGCGTGATGGACACCCAAGTGGAATTTATCCCGACGGTGTAATACAATGTCAGTGAAGTATATATGTGATAAGAACACGCACATAATTATAATTAATACACTGCCCTTGGTGACCAGCTCGATTTATCGATTGGCCACTATAAAAAATGCAGCTGTTATGCCTTACCAGAAACTTACAAACTCAAGTAAGTCACCTGACCTATCGAAGCCGATGCTTAGAAAACGTTAATATTACCATGCTTTAAATTTAACTAATACATCTGGATTTAATGAATTGATCTATTTCGTGAAAAAAGTGACTAACATGTTGCTATACTCGTCAGTACTGTTGTCAGACTTCGCCAAGGCCTGTGATGGCGGATTTTAGGAAAATATTTAATTACGTGTTGTTATTCAACAATTCTTCCTGATTGAACTCGTCCTT
>NC_091153.1:59418222-59420722 GCF_040958095.1 Procambarus clarkii
AAGAATGGAAGTAATTGCAAATGGCCTATTGATCCATATTTCTTGATGCTTCTATATTGGTGCAGAGTCTTGAAGTGGGTAGAATATAGTTGTGCATTATTTGGCTGCTGATTGCTGGTGTTGACTTCTTGATGTGTAGTGCCTCGCAGATATCAAGCCGCCTGCTATCGCTGTATCTATTGATGATTTCTGTGTTTTTAGTTAAGACTTCTCTGGTGATGGTCTGTTTGTGGGAAGAGATTATATGTTCCTTAATGGAGCCCCTGTTGCTTATGCATCGTTAATCGCCTGGAAGAGATAATGTTGTCTTGCCTATATACTGACTTTGACTCTTGCCTATATACTATATGCTTGCTGACTCCTTATGTCCCTTGCGCCTTCAGCCTGAAGTCTCCAAATGAATTTGTTGACTTACTGCGGGGAACACGGGCAACAGGGATAAGAGCCTCGTTGGACATAGAATCACTGTTTACCAACGTACCTGTGGATCAAACAATCGGGATAATAGCGGATAGAGTGTATCGTGATCCGGTCTCTACTCCTCTTGACATACCAGAAAACATTCTAGCACTACTCCAAGCTTGTACTAAAGAGGCACCCTTCTTGAGCCCGATGGGCACATGTATAAGCAAGTATATGGGGTTGCCATGGGTTCTCCCTAGGTGTCCTGTTTGCGAACTTCTACATGGGTACCATCGAACAAAAGGTCTTAGTTGACATGAACTTGAAACCAGCCATATACTGCAGGTATGTTGACGACACTTTCACACAGGTACCTGATGTCAGACATCTGCAGGAGCTGAAGGAGGCATTTGAGTGGAATTCTGTGTTACGTTTCACTTACGAGATGGAGAAGGATGGGCAGCGGCCCTTTCTATATGTAACAGTCATGGAAAGGAGCGGAGGTTTCCACACTGCAGTCTAGACTAAGGAAACGAACATAGGAATGTGCCTAAATGCCAACAGCGACTGCCCAGACAGGTACAAGAGGAGTGTTGTTAACGCATATGTCGACCGTGCTCTAAGCCACAGCTCAGAATGGAAGCAAGTCGACGAAGAACTCTGTATGGTAAGGCAGGTCCTAGTCAAAAACGGCTTCTCCAATGGTTTCGTTGAAGACATCATAAGAAGGAAGGTAAAACGCCATGCAACCTCTGAAGAGACTACTAACACAACATCTGTACCCCCTATTAGACTATTTTACAGGAACTTCTTTTCCACAGCTCATAAAACGGAGGAAAAGGTCCTGAAAGATATTGTTAATAGGAACGTTATCCCTACAGACAAAATCAGAAGATACAATTGACGATTTACTATAAAACCAAAAAAAACGGCCAACCTACCATGAGAAACTTTCCAGACACAAAGCAGAACGCTTTAAAAGAGACTAATGTCGTCTATGCCTTCAAATGCCCACTTGGGACTGTAAGCCCCAAGAACTCAGTATATAGGCAAGACACAACATCTCCTTCCAGGCGATTAACGATGCATAAGCACAGGGCTCTATTAAGGAACATATAATCTCTTCCCACAACCAGACCATCGTTACTTCCTCCACTTAGCAGACCGGTACCGGATGCGACCCACTTGTGGCAAGATGGAACCTCACAAGAGGACGCAAGGCCGGCACCATCAACCATGTTATACAGTTTTGCTTTCCACCTTCTAGAGTGCTCAGTCGTTCTGTAGAAGGGGTTCCGGTGGCCGTGGTCAGGTCTACCCATCGACGCATTCGCGCTTGGAACGCGAGTAGGAGAGCCGCTGCCACTACCACTGGATCCTCTGCTCTACTAATGCCCCGGACCGTTTGTTCTTCTGTAGGCGGATTGATGTGGCAAAGTCGGAAATTCCTAGTCCACCATCCTTTACGTCGGCGTGAAAAAAGGCATTGGGAGTATCATGTGGCAGTCGCAGCCAGCCACGTATGGCATGCCACAACCGCCTGTCAAGTCTCGCCAACTCCGTTTTAAACACTCGTCCGAGAACAAGCTGGTGGTTCATCTTGGGGATTAGGTGGTATTTTAGTAGAGGGTATTTTAGATTAGGTGGTATTTTAGCTTCATTTTTCCCCCCTGTTGGGGTTTGAGTGGCGCCTGGTGATATTAGTCAAGCCGTCCTCAAACAGGGAACCATAGGATAGGCGTCTTACCCCCCTCCCCCCCCCCCCCCCCCCGGCCCCGATAAGTGTCCCTAAGTACTTGTACTCGTCTGCCACACTCATAGTACCAATTTCATCATCCCCGACATAGTATGCCTTCCTGGTGTGACATGCCACGTCTTATGATGTGCATCGATCGCTATGCTTAGTTTACGGCATTTCGCAGCATTTACTTTAAGACCAGAGCCATGCAGTGTGTGGCAAATACTGATTATAAGTGTCGTAGTCCGGCAGCCGTTTCTGCTGCCACAACCAGATCGTCAGCGAATGCTAGTGCTGATATCTTTTCGCCCCCCAGTTTTTTTCAATCAAACTTTTTTACCCTCGCCATTGACAGAGTTA